>NW_005872073.1:114657-116743 GCF_000147115.1 Myotis lucifugus
CTTTCCTTTGGAGGGAGGTGGATTGGGAGCCAAGCAGGGGGCTCTCCTCCCAGGAAACTCTTGTTACGGGAAAGCCAACCCTTTCCAAGCGTGGCGGGCCCAGGGGCCCTGGCCCTGGAGCAAGTTCTTTCAGGGAACTGGAGGGCACGCTTTTTCCGTGAGAGGGCAGGGGGGGGGGGGGGCTGCACCAACCGCCTGGTGGGGGAGTGTGTGGGGCTTTTCCTGTGCCCGCCAGGGACCTTCAGGGAGGGGACGGCCCAGAGAGGGCAGCCAAGGGGGCAGGGGGAACCCCGGGGGCTGGCCGCTTTCCTTCCCAGGGCCCCGGGTTCCCCGAAGCAAATGGGAAGGTTCGGGAAGCGGTTGGAGGGGTTCCGGAAGCCGGTTGAAGGTGTTGGAAGCAATTGAGGGTGCCGGAGGGAATTGAGGGTGGGGGAGGCCGTTGTTGGTTCGGGAAGCAGTGGTGGGACCTTGCGAGGGGATGGGGTGCTCAGTGGTTGGTAGGGATTTGTCAGAAGTGGAGTTGGGGGTAGGAATCCCCGCACACATCTCCATCCGAGGACCTGAGGGGAGGAGGCGGGTCCACGGTGGCCGCCGCCCGGCTCAGGACAAGGCCTCTGCTGTCGCAGGAGCTGCAGGGGAACATCAGAGTCCACTGTCGGATCCGCCCCGCGCTGCCCACGGCCGCTGAGCCTCACGACCCCGCGTCACCCAGCAGGTAATCTGCTCTGCACAGTGCGCACACGTGTGTGCATACATGTGGGTACATGTGAGTGCATGTGCACGTGTGCATGCTGCATATGTGTTTCACGGGGAAATCATAGAAGTGGCCGTGAAACCGCACGCCTCCTATTTTCCAGCCGAAGCCGGGGCCCCGGGCTCTGGGTGGCGTGTTCTAACGCTGTTCTCCCTCAGCTCTGCGTCCGGAGACGTGGCCCACGCGGTGGACGACGTGAGTGGCGTTCCCTGACCAGTGAATGGGAGGAGCTGTCTGTGGTGGCGCAGACGTTCCCCAGGTGTCCCCTCTGAGGTGCCTCCGAGACGGAGTGACCGTGAGCCCTCCCTGCTCCATCCCACGCAGGCTCAGTGAGGAAGGTGGTTTTGTTTCTTGGTTTCTGTTGACCTCCAGTGGCCCCCTGCCCCGACCTGTGCACCGGTGTGGTGTGCGCACCTGTGCAGGGTAGGGCCCGTGTGGGGTAGGGCCCGTGTGGGGTAGGGCCTGTGCGGAGTAGGGCCCGTGTGGGGTAGGGCCCGTGTGGGGTAGGGCCTGTGCGGAGTAGGGTCTGTGTGGGGTAGGACCTGTGCGGAGTAGGGCCCGTGTGGGGTAGGGCCCGTGTGGGGTAGGGCCTGTGCGGAGTAGGGTCTGTGTGGGGTAGGGCCTGTGTGGGGTAGGGCCCGTGCGGAGTAGGGTCTGTGTGGGGTAGGGACCTGTGTGGGGTAGGGCCCGTGTGGGGTAGGGCCCGTGTGGGGTAGGGCCTGTGCGGTGTGCACAGGTGTGCGGAGTAGGGTCTGTGTGGGGTAGGGCCTGTGTGGGGTAGGGCCTGTGTGGGGTAGGGCCTGTGCGGGGTAGGGCCTGTGCGGGGTAGGGCCTGTGTGGTTGCACACCTGTGTGGGGTAGGGCCTGTGTGGTTGCACACCTGTGCGGGGTAGGGCCTGTGTGGGGTAGGGCCTGTGTGGTGTGCACACCTGTGCGTATATGGGCCTGCGTGACCTGCGGGCTGTGCAAGGACAGCACTTCACATGCGTTGTTCTCCAGCCCCATCAGTCCGTGCGCGTGAAGTTTGCAGGTCAGAAAAGAAACACAATGCGAAGCCGTGAGGTTAAGTGTGAACTCACAGTGTTAACGCTGAAACGGACACAACAGGTAAACCGAGGCAGAGCTGATGTTTTATCAGTTCAACCAGCAGCGCCAGCCCCGAGGTGGTGAGGAGGGCGCACCCAGGGAGGGGAGACCAGAGAGAAGGGGGATGGGCTGTCCGTGTGTTTCCACCTGTTACCTAGGCCACCAGGGCAGCGAGGCCGCCTCACCTCAGGGCCTCCATGAGATCGACACCACTGTGAACTCTGACTGTGTTTACTCTTAACACTC
>NW_005872074.1:0-6495 GCF_000147115.1 Myotis lucifugus
TAATATACATCATTAAATGGATTTTTAGAAATAAAAAATAAAATATAACTATAAAAATGTAAAAATGCAGAAAAGTAGGAAGAGGAAACTAATTACCATCACCTGGCCCTAGCCAGCTAACTCAGTGGGTACAGAACTGCCCTGACATACCAAGGTTGCAGGTTCGATCCCCCGTTAGGGCACATACAAGAACCAACCAGTGAATGCACAAATAAATGAAACAACAAATCAACGTTTCTCTCTCTAAATCAATCAATAAATTTTTTTTAAAAAAATTACCATCGCCCAAAGGCACCGACTGGAAACATGTGGAGGGACTGAATTGCTCTCTAACTGGACTATGGCCTTGACAGTGGCTGAACTCAGTGACTCAAGCACTGACTGAGTCGGCGGCCTGGGGTGAGAGTCAGCGCCACCGTTTAGTAGCTGTGCCACCCTGGGCAGGACATTTAAATCTGCTCGGCCACCGTCACGGGTCAGACGGCAGTTTCCATGCTGACTCTCAACTGCTGGACTTTACGCTGTGAGGGCATTTCCTAGGCTAACAGGTGAAGAGAAGATAACCCTGTATTGTCCCTATTCTCCAGCATCTAAAGGGTTTGAATATGTATGACCTGAGTAGTTTAAAGAGCAAGCTTAGGAGAACCTTAACTGGGGTGGCTGCTGGAGAGGGGGGGTCTGGCCGTGGATCCCAGGGTCCGAGCGGGAAGTGGGGCTCTCCCATCAACTCTGCGTGATGGTGGACGGTCATCTAACTACTGAATCCCAGCTTCTCGGGCGTCTGCAGGGACTGATGGGCCAGCCCTGCTGTGTGAACGCCCCTTGGAACTAACGTGGCACAGAGCTCTGTGTGAACTGAATCTGAACTCATTGTTCCTAAGAGCAAACATCTACATTCTACAGGTGAACAGACAAATGCCCCTGGAACATCCCCATTCTGCTCTTCCCAGGGTGTTGTGAGGACTTCCAGCGTTCTTAACATACCTGGAGGTCCTCTATAAAGGGAACTCTGGGCTTTCCTGCACCATCACCATCCAGGTGCCCATTATTCCGCCCCGCCCCCGGCCCCCTCCCAGGAATAAAACCGATTTCATGCCTAGCAGAAACCAGTCCGACACACACCCAGGATCCCTTACCCTTTTAATAGAGATAGATCGGACATTCCTGGATACTGAGCCACTGCAAGTGTCCGGTGCTTTTCTTTGACTTTTGCCTGCAGAAGAACGGGAGAGGAGAAATGGGATGTGAGAACCCGCAGGGTCAGTCCACCGCTGGGCCGTAATTGTAACTGATCTTTTCGGCCAACCCGAACTGCCTGTGACACTCGCAGTATTAGTCTTACTAGATCGCACCCGCGCTGACCTGTTAAGCCCTCCCTCCCCCCGCCGGCTCCTCATCTATAAAATATATTCCGTGGTGCCAACCTCACCGGTTGGGGCCTTGTGAAGACTTGGCAGGGAAATATGTACGAACCGCCTGGTGCCGTGTGGCACATAGTAGGTGGTCACTGAATGGTATTGCCCTTCCCTCCTTTGTTGCCCAGTGCCAAGAAGTCAGATTTAAGACTCCTTCAGAAGATTACAAAAATACCCTCATCTGAAACTCTGGATCCCTACTGAACGCATTTTAGATACTAGAAAGCCAAACCCCACAGAAACACTATGACAGTGATGGCGAACCTTTTGAGCTCAGCGTGTCAGCATTTTGAAAAACCCTAACTTCACTCTGGTGCCGTGTCACATAGAGAAATTTTTTGATCTTTGCAACCATAGTAAAACAAAGACTTATATTTTTGATATTTATTTTATATATTTAAATGCCATTTAACAAAGAAAAATCAGCCAAAAAAATGAGTTCGCGTGTCGCCTCTGACACGCGTGCCATAGGTTCGCCATCACTGCACTATGAGAAAGGCGATGAGAAAGGATTTTGCCTCTGTCTTCCAAGCTGCAGCGGCTTTTCTCTTTTAAAGCCTTCTTCTCCATCTCAAATCTCTCAATTGCCTTCAAAAACCAAAAAGAAACGGGGCATTAGGGAGTGATGCAAATCCTGGCACAGGGCGGGGGGTCAGGGACGAGGCCATTTCGCCCGTTGGCGTGCAAAAGGCCCGGAGCAAAGTCTGTGACAGCCTTTGCTGTCTCCCCCAGGTGGTGTGATCTTGGTGGCCACTGGCCTCATCCCCAGTGTCACCACTAATACACCCCCCAACCCTGCCCCCTCTCCCGATGCTCCTCCTCCCCGCTGCACCTCCCGGCTCCGCCTCTGAGGAGTAGGGTTTGGAGCAGATCCAAGGTACTGTTTAATCTCTCGGGAAAAGGGGAATAATAATACCTACCTTTCAGGGTTCTTACAAGGATCAGATACAAAGTATTTACTGCATCTTAAAGCACAAGCACAGAGGCTCTCACGTAGGAGCTGCTCAATAAAGGGTAACTATTATTATTATTGGTCATCGTACCCCTGACCTCTCAAAAAGATTCTCTTGACCTCTGACTCCTCCTCTCCTCCCCCCACACACCCTCCTGAGAAGGAAAGAAAAATGAATGTCAGCGACCCAACAAGTTGTACTGATTGTTAGCCACCGCGCCCAGATAACCAAGTTAACAAAGAAGTGTGATTCTGTGTTCTTGCCCTCAAGGAACTTACAATCTATTCTGGGAGCTAAGTCAACAATTAAACTGGTAAATTTAGGTTTCACTCAAGTGAGGTTAATGTGAGCTGGAGCAGTCACGGAGGGCTGCCTGGAAGAGGTGGCACAGGAGTGGGGAAACGATGAGGCCTCTGTCGCCTGAGCTTGCTGACGGGTGAAGTGCCTCTGAGCCTTCCCCTGTCTCTCTCCTGAACTGGCATGTGTGCAGGTGTGTGTCCGTGGGGAAAGGGCTCACACTGGTACCGTATGTGCCAACATGTTGCTCTAGTACAGAACACAGGGATAAGGCATGATGGATGAATCGGTGGTTGGGTGTCAATGTAGCAGAACAGCAAGGCCTCTGGTCCTTCCCAGGATGCCCTGCAGCCAATATTGTCAGGGCCTTGGAAGGAGGGACAAGACCTGCACACGGAGGGAACAGAAAGGGGAGCAGGACACTGGGAGGAAAGCAGGTTTTAGGGGGGAAATGATGAGACCGGCATTTGGCTGAGTTTGCGTTGGAGTGACAGCAGGACCTACCAGTGGGTCCTGGCTGTGCCTGGCTGATGGCCAGCATCGCAGGGGATTATCCAGATATTCAGGTTCATTAGAGGCTTATTCCTTGGGTCTGTGTTGGGTCATAAAGGGTTTATTGTGACTCCTGAATAGTTTTCTATTTAAATTAAACACACACACACACACACACACACATCACACACACACACACAGTAATTTGCATGGTACAAAGCCAAATAGCACAGTAAAAAGTCTTCCTCCCACCCCTGGCCCAATACCCTTAGTTTCTCTCACCGCCTTTCAGTTATTTGGTTCAAATGGGAGCATTCACCTTGCAATTTCCACTTTTAGTTTCTGAAACGCTCCCAGCAGTCAGACAATTAGTTAGGTTTAGGTATCATTCCTCTAGGTAGCTAGAACGTGAGCCCAAACTGCAGGTGAGAAGCGACAATTTGCAAATGCATTACTCATTCCACAGGTATTCCCTGGGCACCGACTAAAAGCCGTGCGCTGGGCCCATGTGAGGATGCAGCAGGGAGCAGTGATGCCATCCCTGCCCTACAAGGGCTCCCAGACGAGTGGGGAGAAGCTGATGATCAAGAGCTGAGAGGCGCTGCGGTGGGAAGGACAGGATGCCAGGAGGGTGCCCAGAAGAGCTATCCACACTAGTCTTGGGGGTGGAGTGGCCGAGAAGGCCTCCCAGAGGTAGTGGCCTGCAGGCAGGGAGGAGGGAATGCCCACCCGGAAGTGAGTAGTGAAGCGGTGGGCGAACAAGCTCTCAGGGAAACTGGAAAAGGAGCCAAGCACGGCTCCTGGCCGGAGCCGGGAGGGAGACCCACACTTAGGACACGAGGGAAGGAATAGGATAGGACGGGAGGAGGAGGAACTGGGCCTCAGAAGGAGGCGGCCCACTCAGGTGTCAGTGCTGATCTATTAAGACTTCTCATCCACCAGGCACTGCGCTAGGAGCATCCAGCAGGGCAGGATGGAGGCTGGAGAGACCAATCTGGCTGCAGGTGCTGACCCAGGAGAAGCGGCCACCCAATCAAGGCCTGGGTGTACAGGGCAGGGCAAACCTCGGCCAGACATATACCCACATAAATACTATACAGGCAACGGAACCTGGACAGAGGGGGAAAGGCAATACAATGGAGCACATACAGTCTTTTCAACAAATGGTGCTAAGACAACTGGACATCCGCATGCAAAAAAATGAACAAGTCACAGACCTTACACCCTTCATAAAAATTAACTCAAAACGGATCACAGACTAAATATAGGATGTAAAACTATAAACTCCTATAGGATAACAGGAGGAAACTTAAATGACCTTGGGTATGGCGATGACTTTTTATTTATTTATTTATTTTAAATATATTTTATTGATTTTTTACAGAGAGGAAGGGAGAGGGATAGAGAGTTAGAAACATCGATGAGAGAGAAACATCGATCAGCTGCCTCTTGCACATCTCCCTACTGGGGATGTTCCCGCAACCAAGGTACATGCCCTTGACCGGAATCGAACCTGGGACCCTTCAGTCCACAGGCCGACGCTCTATCCACTGAGCCAAACCGGCTAGGGCGGCGATGAGTTTTTAGATACAACACCAAAGATACGATCCATGAAAGAAACTATTGATAGTTGGACTTCATTGAAAGGAAAAATGTCTGCTTTGCAAAAGACAATGTCAAGAGAATGAGAACACAAGTCACAGGCTGGGAGAACATATTTGCAGAAGACATACATGATCAAGACTGTTATCCAACATATACAAAGAACTCTGAAAACCCAGCGATAAGAAAAAGAACAATTCAATTAAAAAATGGGGCAAAGACCTTAACAGACACCTCACTAAAGAAAAAACACAGATGGCCAGTAAGCACATGAAAAGATGTTTACTGTCACATATCATTAGAGAATTTCAAATTAAAAAATGAGATATCGTTATGTACCAATTAGAATGGCCAACATCCAGAACACTGACACCACCAAATGCTGACAAGGATGTGGAACGAGAATTATCCTTCATTGCTGGTAGAAATGAAAATGGTGCGGCCACTTTAGCAGTTTCTTACACTTAAACATACTCAACGTATGGTCCAGGAATCCTGCTCTGTGGTATTTACCTACATGAACTGAAAACCATGTCCACAAAAAACCCTGCACCTGGATATGTATCGTAACTTTATTCATAATTACCCAACGTGGAAGCAACCAAGATGTCCCTCAGTAGGTGAGCAGAGAAATAGACTGTGGAGCATTCCGACAATGGAATACCACTCAGTACTAAAAAGAAATGACCTGTCACCCTGGCCAGTTTGGCTCTGTGGATAGAGCGTCAGCCTGTGGACTGAAGGGTCTAGGGTTCGATCTCGGTCAAGGGCACATGCCTGGGTTGCAGGCTTGAACCCCAGTGTGGGGTGTGCAGGAGGCAGCCAATCAGTGATTCTCTCTCATCATTGATGTTTCTGTCTCTCTCTCCCTCTCCCTTCCTCTCTGAAGTCAATAAAAATATATTTAAAAAGAAAAGAAACAAATTACCTATCAAGCCATGAAAACATATGGAGAAACCTTAAATGCATACTACTAAGTGAAAGAAGCCAAGAAGCCAATTTGAAAAGACTACATGCTGTATGGTTCCAACGATATGACATTTCTGGAAAGATCCATGGTTATCAGGGGCTGGCAGGGAGGAAGGGACGAACAGGAGCACATAGGATTTTCAGTGAAACTATTCTGTGCAACACTACCAAGGTGGGTACATGGTGACACACGTGTCCAAACTCATGGAATGTACAGCACAAAGAGAGACCGCTAATGTAGAGGGTGGGCTTGGGGTGATGATGATGTGCCAACTGAGGTTCCCCAGTTATAACAACGCACCCCTGTGCTGTGAGGCGGCTGTGCACATGAGGACAGGGATGAGCGAGAACTCGATACTTTCAGCTCAATTTTGCTGTGAACCCAAAACTGCTCTAAAAAATAAAGTTCATTAATTTAAAAATATAGCCCCAGCCAGTTTGGCTCAGTGGATAGAGCGTCGGCCTGCGGACTGAAGGGTCCTGGGTTCAATTCCAGTCAAGGGCACATGCCTGGGTTGCAGCTAAATCCCCAGTAAAGGGTGTGCAGGAGGCAGTCAATCAATGCTTCTCTCTCGTCATTGATGTTTCTATCGCTCTCTCTCCCTCTCCCTTCCTTTCTGCAAATACACACACACACACACACACACTAGCGGCCCGGTGCTCGAAATTCATGCACAGTGGGGGGGCGGGGGTGTCCCTCAGCCCAGCCTGCACTCTCTCCAATCTGGGACCCTTGGGGGATGTCCGACTGCCGGTTTAACAGGCAG
>NW_005872074.1:6732-8880 GCF_000147115.1 Myotis lucifugus
GGTCTCCAGTCTAATTAGCATATTACCCTTTTATTAGTATAGTTTTGAGGCCCCTATTGGGCAAATGTGCTTTCAAATACATGGAGGGACCTCCAAGCCCTTCCTTCCCGGAAGCCTGGCCTCAGCCCCGCCATCCCTGACTCACCAGGATGTTGTCCAGCGGCGTGGGAGGCAGGTCCACCTCAGCAATCCTTTCGTTCACCTGGTGGATGGAGCCCACAAGACACGCTAAGGAAAGTCCGCTAAGGAAACGCCGGTGGCAGGAGAGCTAGCCTGGCAAGGACACGGGCTCACTCCCTTCCTGTGCTGTCGCTCCACTGAATTATCTTCTTTCCAAACATTCAACACGCCTTCGGTCTTGTGTTAAATTAGCTGCTTTATAAATGGTAAGTGATAATTCTGTTCTAAATACCTTGGAAAATATAGAAAGAATCGTCCCTGATGCTACCACCGTAACAACTCTTGTTAGGATTTAGGGAGATTTCCTCCCAGTATTTTTTACATACAGCCTTTTGCACATAATTATAATCTCAGAGTATGTCTATTTTACTACTCTGACTTCTCTTCCACTCACTAATATGATCATTTTCCATAAAGCGGAATGATCTTCACAATATTTTAAACGGCATTATACGAATCCATGTAGAGGACGCACCTTAATACACTTAACTGTTCCCTGGTTATGGAATATTTAAGTTGTTTATCACTTTTTGCAATTATAAATAATTGCAAGTTATACACATAGTCACACAAAGCTCTATTTCCATATTTTGGGTTATTCCTTTAGGAGAGATTTTAGGTTCCAGATGACTGGATCAAAGTGTATCTCAAACTGTTCATCGCTGTTGAAATCTCTGCTCTGTCCAATGGCCCATCTTGCTGCCCTCGCTAGGCCTGAATTTCTGTCTGAGCTTCAATCGGCCTAAGACAAATCCTCTGTAAAAGCCCCATAATCCTACCACTCCGCTCGCCACCTTCACAGAAAGCAAGGTTCACGCTTTCTCCATTACCTTCAAGTGTTCTCACAGATTGGAGGACACTCGGCAAATGAAGATGCCAAGGGGGGCACGGCCACTCCGATGGGTCAGTTAGGCTGAGATGAGTGTGGGATGAAGAAGAGGGAACGGTCAGACATGGCCCAGGGAAGCGAGACCCTGAGCAGGTCCTGGTGGGATCACAGGCTCACTTGAGGGGCTTTCTGAGAGGCGTGGGGAGAAGGGGACGCAGACGGGTGAGTGCCGTTGGGCCGGCAGCAGCAGGACTTGAAGGGAAAAGACCTGCAGTTATTTATAACCTGAGAGGGCCATTTGCTGGATGAACTCTAAGTCCTCCAGAGATGGGATTCTGTGGGTCCCTGGGATACAGCTCAGGGCCAGAAGGGAGATGAGGATGGACAAAGGCAGGACTAGAGAAGTAAGATGCTAGTAGAGCCAGGACGGTGCCAGAAGGGGCCAACGCTGAGCCCAGGCAAAAGGGCTGGCAGGTGAGCAGAGGTGAGGTCAGCTGGAGGAAAATAATGTTTTAAATTGGGTCTTAAGTTTACTTACCTGAGGCTCGAGGGCTGGGCACCGACATTTTAGTTGCTATCTATAATTGTCATTTTTTGGAAGATAAAAGGGAAAGGAGGCGGCAATGAAAAAAAAAAAAAGCTTTTTTCTCTTCTCCCTGATTCTTTCAACAAATTTCCAGTACTTCCTCCTTTTTCGCTCTTTCTGATGATCTCAGTAAAAAAATTCTAAGTCAAATAATCCTTCCCAGTCTCAAATTCTTTTAGAGGACAGGTAGAACGTAAGTAATGAAAAACGTAATGAATTTATAAGGAACGAGCTAACAAGTAACGCATGTTATGAACTTCGCACAGGCTGCACCCCGGGGGGGGGGGGGGGTATATTTGGTCTCGATTGTAAACGGCTCCACAAAAATGTACAAGGTACATGGCCCTTCAGAGACATCCTTGCGGTATTCTGCGAGGCACTCGGTGGCCGGGCCTCACTCACTGGCACCAATGACAAGTACGGAGCGTTGAAGCCATCATATTCTCGAAATTAGCCATTGTCCATTTTCTTGTCAAGAAACCACAAGTTGCTTTCCTCTGCTGACCGCCTGTCCTTTCTCACTCCCATGTTGTCCGTGAGTAAACCAGCCCTC
>NW_005872074.1:10137-38217 GCF_000147115.1 Myotis lucifugus
TATCCATTTGGGGCTACCCCAAGCCAACTGGATTATAGGAAGAGCTGGCCCAGGCCCTCCCTCCTGCTCCTAGCCTTGAGTTAAACAGGCGAGGGGGAGAGGGCAGAGGGGAGGCAGGTGCGTTGCAGGGCTTCTCACTTTGCTCCTACCCGCTCCCCAGCACGACGGGCAAACTACACCATGTTCTCTGACAAGCCAGGCTTAGGGCGACCCTGTCACAAAGCCTCTTGCTTTAGTTTAACATGATTACTCCTGCCTCACGGGAGAGCTGAATATTATGCTTTCTAAGAGAAATGTTTAACATACATACTCTGTTCCCTGCTGAATGTTCATCGGGCCATTTCAGGAGAAGTGTTCTCTGAAACATGGCACGTTTCTGTCGTCAGTACTAGAGGAGGGAAGAAGGACGTGCAGGGAACTAGCTTCATTCAATAACTGCCCTGTGCCCAGCACTTTGTGGGGTCCCTCTGACATGCTAGGTCCTGGGGGTAGATGAGCAGAAGAATAAGAAACAGCTGCCCTCGTGGAGCACATATTCTGGCCGCCGAGACTGGACTGTGACCGTTTAAAGTTAACGTGCCTGCCCTGGCCGAGTGGCTCCGTCGGTTAGAGCGCCTCCCGTACACGGAAATGTTGTGGGACCAATTCCCAGTCAGAACTTGTGCATCCATGTTTCACTCTCACGTCGGTGTTTCTCTCTCTCCCTCTCCCTTCCTCTCTCTCTGAAATCAATAAAAGCATGTCCTCAGGTGAGGATTAAACTATATATAATAATAATAAAGTTAACATATTCTAACTTAAACAGGTTGACTTTTGTTCAGTTTAACCTTTGGTCGTTCAATGACGAGTGACGGAGTGCCAGCAGTGTATTCCTACTGCGGAGAGGACGGTGAGCAGTCAGACTCGATCCCTGCCCTCATGGAGTTTATGTCTGATCAATCATATTAAGTAACCGTGGATGGTAACTCTGACCACTTCTTTGAAGGGAGGTTCCCAGTGCTATGAGATGACATAATAGTGGGCACTGACCTAGTCCACAGGCCACGTGGAAAACTCCCTCTAAGCCAGTGGTTCTCAACCTTGGCTGCACATTAGAATCACCTGGGAATCTTTTTAAAATCCTGATTTCTGGGCCTCATCCTCCGGAAATTCTGTTTGTTACTAATGTTGTGGCCTCACCCCATAACAAAGAAACAGAATTGCCGGAGTCTGAGGCCCAGAAATCAGGATTTTAAAAGATTCCCAGGTGATTCTAATGTGCAGCCGAGGTTGAGAACCACTGCTCTAAGCAGAGGGGAGCAAGAGGAGAAATGCAGGAAAAGGCTAGACCTGTCACTAACCACAGGTGACAAGTCATCCCTTGGAATTTGGTTAATGTGAGTGAAGAACTAAACTTTTTATTTTAATTTTAAAATGAAGCAGCATAAATCTGAATATATTAATTATATGTAAAAATGAGAATATTTGACACATTTGGAGTTAAATAAAATATCATTCAAATGAACATCACCTGATTTTTGTTGTCGTTATTTACTTTTTAAAACATGGCTACCAGAAAATTCTAAGGGACATATGTGGCCCACATGTTTCCATTGGGCAGTGCCGGGCTGGACCGGGCAGATTTGGGTCCCAGGACAATGCAGCGAGGTGTGGTTGGAAGAAAATCACAGTTGGAGCCGGAGACCCATGGGTCCTGCCGGTGCACCCACTACGCACCCAGTAAACACCCCCTGAGTGACCGTGGGCTTGTTTCCTCATTTATCAAATAATAAACACACCGTTAGGCCCCCGGAGATCTAGCGTTGGCTCTCCAGAAGCTCTCCGCCCCCTGCTCCCTGGGAGGCCCTGAAGCGGCCCTGAGCCTCAGTTTCCCCGGCTTGCAGAGCCCGGTGAGATGGGGGCGGGGCGGTTACCGTGCTCCGGTCCGTCTCACCGGAAGACTTGGGCGGAATCCGACGAACTCGGGGCGGGTTTCGTCCCGGGTCCTCAGGGGACCCTGCGAGGTTCTGGGTGAGACAGGCGACCCCCGCGGCCCCCACATCCACCAGGAAGAGGTGCCCTTTGCTTTGTGGTCTTGGGGGGAGGAGGGAGAGGAGCCCCATTTTGCTACTGTGAGTCCGGGGGTTCTCCAGGCAACGCCCGGCGCAACCTCCACGCCCCCCCGCCCCACACAATGGAACTTTCGCGAGCCGCTGCCGGACGCGGTTACCATGGGGACGGCGCCCGCGGCCGGGGGAGACCAGACCAACGGGTCTGCGGGGAGGGCGAGTGTCGGTCCCGTCCCGTCCTGCATCGGGGGGACCTGTCAGTGACTCCAGGGGACAGTCCCTTTGCGGGGTCCCTCTGGCCCAGCGAGGGCAGCCCTCGTGCGTTCCTGGTGCTTCGCGAAGGCCCGTGTAGTGGACCGCGCCGCGCCGCCCCCCCCTTTCCCGGTGGTAGGTCTCGGGCGGGCTGCGCACGCGCGGCCGGCGGTGGCGGCGGGCCGGCCGGTGGTCCAGGCGCTGGTTTGGAACCCGGCTCCTGCGGCGGGCCAGGTACGTCTCCGCCCCGGGGTCTCCCGAGGGCCTGAGGCCGGGCGTTCCCCCGGGACCAGGGTGTTCGGCCAGCTGGAGCCGGACGGCCGGACGGACGGAGGGCGACGGACGGATTCACCGCAGGTGGCCGCCGCCCCTCCAAGTGTGTTTCCTTGATTTAAATTGGGATAGTGATTATTCATTTATATCGATGTATATATGTGTGTGTATATATGTATATGTATGTGTGTGTAGGGGGCGGGCAGGAGGCAGCCAATCAATGATTCTCTCTCATCATTGAAGTTTCTATCTCTTTATCCCTCTCCCTTCCTCTCTGAAATCAATAAAAATATTTTAAAAAGAGAAAAAAAAGAAAGAAATCCAGCATTGGGCCCAGCCATAGTGGACCCGCAGGAAGCAATACTAGTTAGTGTTTGTTACTGTGCCCTTTTCTTTTTTGAGTTAAAATCTTTCTTTCTGGATATTCCTGTTTCATTCTTGTTCTGCCCACTACAGACATAAAATTAATTGCCCTCCCTCTCCCACCCGTTTTATTTTCTCTCCAGCAGAAGCCATGCCAGGGCCTTCCACGGTGTTTTGGATGACGTGGTAGCACAGCTTAAAACGCCCTCAGCACCTTGGTCCCCACTGCTGTCCGTCCACCGCCAGCTGCATGCGTTCCGGTTTGTCCAAGTCCCAAAGTGCCGTGCCCAGGCCCAGAGGCCTTCATTCCATAGTCCGTGTGTCTCATCACAAACACACATCTACCAGTGAAACGCTCATGAGCACACACCCCTAAATATCTTTACTTTCATTTATTTAGGAATCATTTATACATATACTCTGTATTGTATATTGTAGAACGTCCAAAGAAACTTTTATCATTCATTTTAATGATATTAATTTCTACATCACTGAAAACAGCAGCTTTTCTACATGGTTTTTATTGAAAAGATGTCTTGCTAATTGTGATGGATTTATACTATGAGTTATTTAGTTAGTTAGTTAGTTAGTTAATCCTCACCCGAGGATATTTTTTACATTGATTTTTAGAGACAGTAGAAGGGAGGGGGAGAGACAGAGAGAGAAGCATCAATATGAGAGAGGCACATTGATTGCTTGCCACCAGCACATGCCCCAACCAGGTACGTGTGTTTGACCGGAATCGAACCTGGGACCCTTCAGTCTGTGGGCTGATGCTCTACCCACTGAGCCAAACCGGCTAGGGCTGAGTTGTTTTTTAATGATAGTTGATATAAAACCTTATTTCAAATAGTCTTGAAGTTCCCTTCTTTTTTGGTCTGCTTCTTGTCAGATATGATTACTGACAGTCCTCAGGTTACGTCGGACTCAACATACGTCGTTTCGTGGTTACGTTGCCATCTCCCATTTATAAAAAAAAAAGAAAGTTCCGTCATTTCGACGTATGTACATATGTGCTTTATGTTTTTTATTATTTATTTACCACAAGTAAAAAAGGTCAGGAATTGTTATCTTTCTTTTACATTTTTTTTACTGTTTCACTTCATTACTGCTGTGTATGTGCCCCATGTGAGTGACTAGGTGCTTATGTAGGTGGGTTCCGACGAAACCCGAGGACCTGCTGTAGCTCAGAAAGTGGTGAAAGGAGGTCTCAGACCTAGAACTAGGGGCCGGGAGAGCTCTGCTCCCTGTGCTTTCACTATTGTTATCGCCTGTCTACAGTTTCTTGGGATATTTTTAAGCTACTTGTGTGTTATGAGTTAAAACTGGGTAATGTATGGGGAGTAATGAACCTTGACCCCTGTCTCACACAATATACAAAGTTAATTCCAGATGATCATAGTCCTAAGTGTGAAAGTTAAACAATAAAAATTAATATACGAAAATGTCATTTTTGGAGTAGGCAAATTTTCTTAAATAGGACTCAAACACTAATTTAAAAAAAACATGGTAAATTAAATTCCATTAAAATCAAGAACTTCTTTCATCAAAAAGAAACCAATAAAACAAAAAGGCAACTTTCAGACTGGGAGAAGATATTTTCAGTATTCCCTATATACACAACAAAGAACTTGTATTCATCATATGTAAAGAACCCTTACAAATTAATAAAATAAAATAAAAAAAGATAGACAACCCAAAAGAAAAAAGGCAAAAACTTGAATAAGCATGTCACAAAGAGGGTATCCAAATGTCCAGTTAGCATATGAAAAAGTGTTCGATTTAATTAGTTACTAGGGAAAAGCAAATGAAACGCAATGTAATACCACCACGTATCTTCCAGAATGACAAAATAATGATAGGAAAGCCCTGGCCAGGGTGGCTGATTTGGTCGGAGCATCATCCCACACACTGAAAGGTCGTGGGTTTGATTCCCTCGTCAGGGCACATACCTAGGTATGGGGGTTTGATCCCTGGTGGGCCGATTGATATTTCTCTATCTCTCTCCCTTCCTCTCTCTCTATATATTTTTTAATTAAAAATAATAATAAAATGGAGTCTATGCAGTGGCTATTGCCTAGTGTGATTCTTACCAGTGTATGGGAATATGTTCCTTCTCCCAGACTGTAAATCTGGTGATGTCAACTTGTGACAAAATTTAAGACCGGCAAGTTAGGCGCTTGCCTGTGGGTAACATAACCTGCAGAGCCACACACACCTGTGTTCAAAATCCAGCTCCAGCTCAGGACCTTAGTCTTTCTGAACCTGATCTGTCAAGTGGGGAGGATGAGGGGAGCTAAGCAAAGGACGGCGAGACTTGAGATACTACCTGCAGAGGTCTTAGCGTACTGCCGACCTGGCACGTAGCGAGCAATCAACACGCGGGAGCCGTTACCAGGATTGTGAGTAGCCACCTACGATGTACGTTTCCCAGTTTCAGGACAGTGACATAAAATCACGGACCCGGCTGTCTGTACCCCTGACGTGTGCTGACGGAGCGCTGACGGTGCCTCGTGAGGCCGAAGATGCCTCTCTTTGGGAATACGTTCAGTCCGAAGAAGACGCCCCCTCGGAAGTCTGCCTCTCTCTCCAACCTGCATAACGTGAGTGTCGGTACTGGGGTCAGCCCGGTGTGCACGTGACAGGGTTGTCAGGTCTCTGTAGGGAAGTGGGGTTCTCCAGAGGCGTGCAAGTAGGAGAGCACCCTTTCACTCCTCTTGCTGTGGCTAAAATCAGTTTTAACTCCTACTTGCTCAAGAGCCTAATAAGCAGTCAACCTCGTGATGATTTCTGGCTCCAAATATTACCCAGTGTGACTTCACTTTAGTCCCAGGATGTGGCCAGGAATCGACTTGGTCGTGTCTAAGAATCAAATCATCCTGAAAGGATGTTTGCCCCCGTTCATGGCGTTCAGAAGGGTATGTCACAGCTCCCGCGCCGTTTCTGAGCTCCTCGGGGGCAGAGCGGTCACATGCCTCTCTGAGCACCCAGGACTGGTTCTGATGCGGGTGGGTGCGCAGTGCGTTGTAGAAACATCAGAAAAATACATTAAAAATACATACATAGCTTTTTCAGAAAACATCCTGGTGTATCAAGCAGTATGTTTCTTATAGTTTAGAATTTTTTGTTGCACTTACTTGATTGTCTGATTTTAAAAATATTAAATGTGCTGGGTGATGACTAGAGGAAAGAAGTGAGTTAGTTAGGAGAGGCGCTGGGCCTGGAGCCCGGGTGCCGGCGCCTTGTGAGCTAGCACGCAGCGTCTCCCCACAGCTGGATCGGTCCACCCGCGAAGTGGAGCTGGGCCTCGACTACGGAACCCCCACGATGAACCTGGCGGGACAAAGCCTGAAGTTTGAAAATGGCCATTGGGTAGCAGGTGGGCTGATTTCCTGCCATTTTGTCCAACAAGATGCTGGAGGGACTCCCCCCACCCCCTGGTAACAGCTGGTCTGTCTGCCCCCAGAGACCGGGATCAGTGGAGGTGTGGACCAGAGGGAGGCTCAGCGCCTCCGGAAGCGGAACCAGCAGCTGGAGGAAGAGAACAACCTCTTGCAGGTGAAGGTGGAGGTCCTGCTTGACATGGTGAGGACGGTGATGGGAAGGGCTGCCTGGGCTTGGCTTTGGCGGGAGGCTCCCCCCCAAGTCGGTCCATCCAGCTCGTACCCTCTGAGTGCCCGCTGGCCCGGGAACATTGAATCCAAAGATACAAAGGCAAATCGGGCACAGTCCCTACCTTCAAGCACTCATGGGCAGCGGGAGGGGGCAGTAAGCACAATGCCCGTGCCTCGGTAGGGCCTGGGGTCAGCACGTGGTAGAGAGTGACTCTGTCGAGACAGAAGGGCGCACATAGGAAGGGATATTTGAGCTGAATGTGGAACGATAAGAGGAGGGCGGGGCGGGGCTGACGCAGTCCAGGGAGGACCGCCTGCTCCTGAGCTGGAGATGTCCCGCGCCACACGGGCATTCGTCAGTGCCTGGCGGCACTGCCCGCGCGCACTCTGCATCGGCCTCCGTTTCCTGTGGCTGTAAGAACCAGCAGCCTGCTGGGCCTGGAGGTACAGGTGAAGGCTGATTGAGAGGCAGGAGAGCGGGCATGGAGTGGTTAGAGCCTGTGTCCTGGCTCCTCGCCCAGCTCCACGCTGCTCGTGTGTCTTTAGGCAAGTTACTCACCTGATCTGCGTGCAGAGCTCCGTTTCTTCAGCAATAAAATAGCCATGATGGCGGGCTGCGCCCTGTGGAGTTAATAGTACAAGTTGAAGTACTGGGAGCGTTAGTGGATTGCTCAGGAATGTAGCTCCTCTTTCACAGCAACTGACCTTTAGCGACGATGGCTCTGTCCCTGTCGGGAATATGAGTCCATTGAAAGATCCTGCTGAGGAAAGTGGCGTCCTTTTTTAAGCACCATCATGGGAGCTGCAGCTCAGAAGCAGCCAGTCCTTTAGCTTAGAATTACCAGTATCTGCCGTCTTCTCTTTTTTTTCAAATTATAAGAGCAAGTTTATTTAGACATTTACGGAGGTAGAAGTGAGCCGGCTGGGCTGTGTGGGCTCAGGAAACAAGTGACAGTAGCAAAAGAAGGGCCCTGGGAGCCTGGGAGAGGGAAAGGCAGAGGCAGTGCTCCGGAGGAAAGAGGGGAGGCGGGAGGGCAGCGTGCCCCCAGCCTTCTGTTCCCTGAGGCCTGCTGTCCTGAACAAGGTCAGTGCCAGGCGATCCTAGTGATCAAAACCGCTGACAGAGTGGAGTGTGAATGCTCTTAAGTGCTTGAGGTGGTCACCTTGTGCCCAGTCACAAAGGGGTTCCTTCCCGGCCGTGGTAGAGAAACCCCAAGCGCCTTTCCCCGTGGACAGGGCCAGCCTCGCAGACCTGAACGCAGCCCACAATGTCCTCCTCTCTGACAGCCCGCTGCTTTCCTTCCAGTTCTCTGAGACCACTGCCGAGTTCCAAATAATGAAGAGGGAACTGGAAGAACTGAAGAGTGTCAACCGGAGAAGGAAATGAAGACCCCAAGACGCTGGTTAGGAGAAGGGGGAGCACTCGGCTGATCGGAGGATTGGAATATCGCTGAGGTTTTTAAGCTGAAATGGTAGATTAGGCCCCTGGACAGCGGACCACAAATGGGGCCAAAGGCACTGGCACCCTTGAGCTGGCAATGGAAAGGTGATGACATCCTGGAGGCAAGCAGGGTTCCAGGCCAGGGCAGCACATAGCAATGTCCTCTGGCTGCCCAGCTCAGGGAGGCCAGGCTGTGAACGAGGTTTGGAGGATGCTAAGACTCTGGGTGCTCTCCAGTCACTTAACATATAAATGCACTTGTCCCAGCTTCACTCTCATTGGACGGACTCTCTTGGGAGAAGCAGCTGGAGTTCATCAGAGCATCCCTCACACTGGTGTTGGGGGCGTGGCCCCAGTTCTAAAGAGCGCTGACCTCCGCCCTTCAGGCCCCCTTCTGTGTGCTTTAAAGAGTGTTTGTTCCCCAAATCCACGTCCTCTGGCTTCAGTTTCTCAGCAGCATCACCAGTCTTCTATGCAACACTATATTTTTTGCTACTTTCTTGTTTATACTACTTTCCCCCCTTTTTTTTCAATAAAGATTTAAAAAATAAAAACAAAGTGTACTTTTTAAAAATATAGTTTATTGTCCAGACAGTATGGCTTAGTGATTGAGCGTCCATCCAGAAACCTCGAGGGTCGAGTTTCGATTCCTGGTCAGGGCACACGCCCAGGTTTCAGGCTCGATCCCCAGTGGGGGCATGCAGGAGGCAGCCGATTGATGATGTTTCTCTCATCAATGTTTCTCTCTCTCCCTCTCCCTTTTGCTCTCTAATCATCAATAAAAAAATAAAATCTATTTTTACTGATTTCAGAGAGAGGAAGGGAGAGAGAGAAACATCAATGAGAGAATCATTGATTGGCTGCCTCTTGCATGCCCGCTACTGGGGATCGAGCTTGAAACTCAGACATGGGAATTGAACTCTGACCTCCTAGTTCATGGCTCAATGATCAACCCCTGAGCCACATACTTCTTTAAATTAAATGATGTGACACAATCTCCATGATCAGAGTGAAAAAAAGAAGCATCAATTCTTGGAGAAGTGGAACCTGGAGCCTGAGCTGTTCCATCAGAGGTAGGATTTTCAGGCTGCGGGACACGTCCCCGCTGCAGGGGGAGCACTCCAGCGTCTGGGGCCTTGGCAGAGGCTGCCCTGGGACAGAAGCTGGCCGTCTTCCCCAGTTCCCTGCTCTCCGGGGAGCTGGGACTCTCCTGGTTCGGACAGGGACCAGGGCTGGCTTCCTGGAGGGGCAGTTTGCTGCCTGAGTCTGCGCTGAGCTGCGCTGCTGGAGGAAGGAGGCAGCCAGCCAGTCAGAGGCATTCAGCTGCCAAAGAGGGAGGGCACTGCGGGTGGGGACAGCGCCCAGGGATGGCAACCATGGGCAGCAAGTACATGGGGGGAGCTCGGTCCTTGCACACATTCTCACTTCCTCCTCAGCTCAGTCCTGTGGAGCACAGACTGTCAGCATGCCTATTTGCAGACAAGGAACCAGACTCCAGGAGTTTCAGAACCTGGGCTAGGATCATAGACTCCCAGCCACAGGGGAGGAGGAGCAAGGTGGGGCACGGCCCTAGTGCTGCTGTTTGTAGTCCATCCTACTGCCCACTCGATGGGGGATGGGTAGAAGCTCCAGCCCATAGGATACAAGTATACACAGGGCATAAGTCTCCAGGTGCAGGCACTGGGGCAATGGAGTTTGCTTGTTCCTAGGCCACTATGGTTAGCAAACACTTAAAGAGCACCCTTGATGCCAGGTACCTATTTCTAATTCTCACGAGGATTCGTCCATCGTATCATCCCCTGCTTTTAGCTGCAGAAAGCATCCCAGAAGGTGACAGCTGGAAGGGATAGAGCCGGGACTAAACCTTGGGAGTCATGAGAGCGGATTTGTTTGTCACAGTGATGTGGGTCCCCCTGCTCACCACCATGGGCACCTGACCGGCCGGAGCCGGAATGTGGGACAACTGCAGGGAAGAAGGACTTGGGAGCGATCATGGAGGCAAGCCATCGGCGAGTGTGAACAGGGGAATGCTGTGATCAACTTGGTTTCCAAAGGCTCCCTCTGGCTCCTAAGGTGAGAACAGACTGCAGGGGGCAAGGCTGGGACCAGGGAAGTGGCAGGAGAGGGAGTGAAGTGGGCAGACTCTAGACATGCATTGAAGGTGGAGCCCCCTGATGGGCTGTGGGGTGTGAGCTGAGTCAAAAATCATCCTATTGACGAAAGTCCCTTAAGTGAAAGGGAGGGAAAGTTACCCATTTCACCACTCTAACCCCCCCCCCCCCCCCATGGAGATGCTATATACTTTCAAGGTCTTACCTTTTTAGGCAGACACATTCTTCAGGTTCTGGCTAAAATTCTTCCTCCTCAAAGCCTGTATTAACCAAATCTACTGCTCACGGGGCGCCCGAGTAAAGAGTGCTATCCAGGGGACATTTATTATCTCTTGTAATCACTACAACAATTTCATGGCTTTCTGTGCCGAGTGTCAGATTAGGGAAGAATTGTTGCGGAAGAGCTGAGGTAGAAAGTCCTGGTGGTGTGAGAGGAGTGAGTGCAGGATCAGAGGCAATAGCCAGGGAGTTTTACAGTTTGAGGCCTAGCACGGGGTCCATATGCAGAATTATCCGGACAAGAGCTAGTGTGTGTTTCTATTGGGTGGGGGGTGGGGGGCTTCTCGCCCTAACCGGTTTGGCTCAGTGGATAGAGCGTCGGCCTGCGGACTCAAGGGTCCCAGGTTTGATTCTGGCCAAGGGCATGTACCTTGGTTGTGGGCACCTACCCAGTAGGGGGTGTGCAGGAGGCAGCTGATCGATGTTTCTCTCTCATCAATGTTTCTAGCTCTCTATCCCTCTCCCTTCCTCTCTGTAAAAAAATCAATAAAATATATATTTTAAAAAAACAACACACACTGAAACTCTCTATTCATTATACTAATTCCCACTTCCCCTCCCCCCAGCCCCTGGCAACCACTTTTTTACTTTCTTTGCTTTTAAGTATTCTGCTGATCTTTTAAAAAATATTTTTTTATTGATTTTTTTTTTTTTTTCTGAGAGAGAGAGAGAGAGAGAAAAGAGAGAAACATCTCCTGCAGGCCCCCTACTGGAGGTTGAGTCTGAAACCCAGGCATATGTCTCCTCCAGGAATCTGGGAATTGAACCGGGGACGTCTGGGTGCATGGGATGATGCCTCCCCTTGAGCCACACTGGCTCTGCGACCTTTAAATGTCTCATTGCCCAGGGCTCTGTCCTGTCTTCTCTTCCCATTCTGCCTTTTCCAGATCATCTCATCTACTCCCGAGGTTTTGAATACTCTGCACTGCCTGATTTCTCTTTTCTCCTCATCCCATGGCAATTTGTTAATTGTTGAAAGAGCTCTTTGGCCTCAAACACAGGATTTTTAAAAAATCATGCGTTGCTCTTGTGAATACTATAAACAAATTTAATGGGTTAAAGTTTTCCTAAAACTTCTTCACATTAGCATTGTGACTTTCTACTTGAAGTCCTGACGTCTGTACTTTCCACATAAGATTGCCTTTGCTATGTTGGTCTTCCAACATTTCATAAAAGAGCCCGTAAAAGAATCAAAAGCCATTGGCACTGGGTTCTCAAGCTGCCCTTGCATTGATGTAGATCAAGCATGTCAAACTCCCGGCCTGGGGGGCCACATGCTAAACGAGGCACGCGGCCCCGCCGACCGCGAGTTTGACATGCTTGATGTAGATCTAGCTGACTTAAAAAAATAAAAAGGTTAACATGCAAAAACATAATTCATAAGTGTGCAGCCCGATGAATTATCCAAAATGAATACACCCCTTTACACCACCCAGGGCAAGAACTTCACCAGCAGCCCCCCAAACGTTACTCTTCCGCCCCTTCCCAAGTACTAACCCCTTCTCCTCAAAGGGATCACTGTCCTTCTCACCATTGATAGATTTTGCCTGTTTTTGAACTTTATATAACAGAATCATCCAGTAGGCACCCTTTGTGACATGAAAACTTTCTGTAATCAGAGCTGCCCAGCCCATAGATGAAGGAAACCGAGGGCCGTATCTGGAGGAAGTGCAAGCTCTCCTACCCCCGATGGGTAAGTGCAGATAAGGATTTGGATGGTGCAATCCTGAGATTCTCCCATTCCACGGTCCATTGGCTAAAGATGTATATCAGATTACCCTTGTAATAATAACGTATGGGGCACATTATAAAAAGAAGCGTTTTCATCTATCATATAGGCAACATATTAAAATATGGCAAACACCTAATTTTGGGGAGGGTGTGGGGAAAAGGACACTTCATTCACTATTGTGAAACTATATACTTTCAAGGGCAATGAGCTAATACCTAGCAAAATTTTAAATGGTCATACTTTTCGGTAGCAAATCCACTTCCAGAAATCTATCCTCCAAAAATACAGTAACCCTGTACTGTGCCTCAATTTCTTCATTTCTAAGGTAAGGATAATAGTACCTCAACATACACACAGTGCCCGCTCCGGAAGCGATAACTCTTGCCTTTGTTTTAGTATACTGGGTCTGTTTATTTGATGTTTTCCCAAAAGACCAATTAACCTTCAAGTCTCTAACTTATTCCTACCAAACAGCACACCACTCAGGTAAATGAAACTAGGTGGGTGTTTCTCTAAGGGCGATCCCTGGGCAGCTTGTTAAAATGCAGGTTTCTGAGCCCACGCGGAACCCTCTGAACAGAATTCCTGCGGAAGGACCCAGACTTGAGCAAATCGCCCGGTTTTATTTCCCTGGAATCTCAGCCGCGTCCGACTGGGCTGAAGGCGGTGACGACTGCCGGCCAGAGGGCGTCGCTGTGGCCCCGCCCTCCTGATTCCAGCTCCCGGAAGGGCAGCTCTATGCTCGGCGCGACATTCGCCTCCTCTCTTCCGGTTCCGGTGTCCCTCCCTTCCTCCCTCCCCCCCTGCAGACATGGCTGCCATCGTCGCTGCCCCGGGTCCCGGTGCTCCCCTGCCCCCGGACGAAATGCTTCCGAAAGGCGATGCGGAGAAGACGGAGGAGGAGCTGGAAGAGGATGACGACGACGAGGTACTGGGGCCCAGCGGGCGAGGCGGGGAGCGGGGGTCCGCACAGGAGCGTCCGGCCCGGGGGTGTGGGCTCCGCGTGCTGCGGGATCAGGACACTGGCGCGTCGAGGAGCCTGGAGAGGTCGGAGCGGAGGCGTGTCCTGGGAGGCGGAGTTAGGGGCCCCGCTGGGCCCGGAGTGCGCTGGCTCCGGGGACGGTCGGCGTGCCCCGGCGCGCGGGGGGCTTTCCGCTGCTTCGGCCAAGACCCCGGCCTCCTCCACCACAGCCAGACGAGACCCTGTCGGAGAGACTCTGGGGTCTGACGGAGATGTTTCCGGAGAGGATCCGGTCCGCGGCCGGAGCCACTTTTGATCTCTCCCTCTTTGTGGCTCAAAAAATGTACAGGTAAGGGACAAGGGCAAAGACAGCGGGGGGTGCCTGGGGTGCCGTGAGGGAACGCGGGCGTTGGAAGGATCATACCTGGGTTGGAAGCCCGCCTGCCACCTAGATCGTGGAGTGACCTTGAACGTCTGGTCCCTTAGCCTTAGTCTCAATTTCCTTGTAAGTGGGGATTCTTGTTGGGTAGGATCTTGTTAGGCTCATTTCAGATTGTGTGAGATAATGAACGTATCGGTGAAATTGCTGTCACTAGCTACACAGCTCCCAGAACTCCTGTTTCTGGTAGGAGTATGGTGCAAGAGTTGGGTAGAGTATGTTTATCAAAAACGTTGCATCGGTGGCATGAGGAATTTGGTTCCTTCTCGGTGCAGCTGTCTGGCTTTGCCTCCCATCCTGCTCACATTCCCTTTGTAGGTTTTCCAGGGCAGCCTTGTGGATCGGGACAACTTCCTTCATGATCCTGGTTCTTCCTGTTGTCTTTGAGACTGAGAAGTTGCAAATGGAGCAACAGCAGCAACTGCAGCAGCGGCAGGTGAGCTCAGACAACACCTGAGTAGACCAGCAGTTAACGTGCAGGTAGAGCTTGGGATCTGGCCCTTGTGTTTTAGGTACTTGATTGTGCGGCCAGCATTGCTTTTGTAGACCTTGTCTGCCCCCATTAAATAGGAGGAAAAATGAGATCCCCAGGTCTGCATGGCGCCTTACATCTTTCCTTTCTGTTTCAGATACTCCTAGGGCCTAACACAGGGCTGTCAGGAGGAATGCCAGGGGCTCTACCTTCACTTCCTGGAAAGATCTAGATTGTTACTGCTCTATTTGACCTGTGTTGGCGGGAGAAGTTTGAAAATTCAATACTGTTTGAACTGCTGATTTTTTTCTTATTCTTTTGGGCACAAAAATAAACCTGGTTGGGAAAATGTCCCGTTCATTGTCTCATGGAGACTCCCAACTTGCAGCTGTGCCCTCCAAGCTTTCCTGGCTGACTTCTCTCCTCACTCTGACACCAGAGTGCATCGATGCAGATGGTCACTCCAACTCCGGCCATCCCCTCACTAAATCACTCCTCACCAGAAGGTCTCCTCAGTGTCTGCTTGTGGAGTAGGAACTGATGCCACTGGGAAGGATGTACCCCTGACCATTAACGACGGTTCTGTTTTGACATGCACTATATGAAATACAAAATGCATTACAGCTGTAGTGTAAAAGCAGCCACTGTGAATTTGTATGTTGGAAACGAGGGAGGGCCAGCAGTTTTAACCACAGGATGGGTACTGTGGAGGGCAGAGCAGGAGCTCACGTCCTGTGTGCATTTTGGCCATTAGACCTGTGTGTCTAAAAGAGAAAAAAAAGTCAGTGCTCACTTTTGTAATTAAATATTTAAAATGATTCCAGCCAAGTGTCAAGCATGTGTTTCTGGATATGCACCTCAAAACTTAGACCATTTTAGAAGGACAAAGACATGAACTGCCCCAAAGCATAACATATCTCTAAAAGATGACTTGTGATTTTAGTGAATTCCTTCTAAAGCAGCATCATACATTTACCTTTTTCCCCCCTTTATGTACATAATTACAGAATTTAGGCAGACAGATTTATGTATGGAGTTTTCCACTTTTAATATTTGGTTAAACAAAATACATCTTCTGTAAACAAACCCAGCACAAGGCCAACAAAAATGGGGGTAGGGGAAGATAAAAGCAAGAAAAACAAAAAGCCTAGGGTCACCCTTTATGGGCATCAGGGTCAGGCCTGCTCCCTTCCTTAAAGGAAATAGGGCTTTTTGCCCTTAGGCATCAGCATGGGTCCCTGTTCCCAAGCACCAGAATTGGATATGAACAGAGAAACCAGCCCTGAAATGTTTAAGCGTCTTTGCATATCCCATTGGCTCATGGACTCCGAGTACATGGGGACGCCTTTGAAGTGCCACTTGTACAGGCCCGAGCACACTGGAGAGTTTCCTCTTCTGAGGAAATGGCTTACTATCACTGACTGCCAATGGACCCAAGCTC
Source organism: Myotis lucifugus (assembly GCF_000147115.1). Classification (NCBI taxonomy): domain Eukaryota; kingdom Metazoa; phylum Chordata; class Mammalia; order Chiroptera; family Vespertilionidae; genus Myotis; species Myotis lucifugus. Next base: position 25,564 of record NW_005872074.1, read on the forward strand.
CTGCTTATGACAATCAGCAAGGCTGGCTGGAACTTCTGGCTGGTGGTGGCTGGAATGTCATTGTGCAGGGATAGAGAGCTGTCTGTGGAGCCAAGCATGTCTGATGTAGAAAATGGTGCAAGAGATTGCAGTCAGTTGCTCAGACAGTGTAACGCAGTAGCCGCTTGGTGGCCTCTGTTACTCAGCATAAAAAACGGCCTTGTTGGATTGAAGATAAATGTGCAGAAAAAGTGCTGGTGTAAACATGCACTCCAGTCACAGTGGGGAGGAGAGAGCCTCAGCTTCATCCTGTTTCACTTGCTCAGGTTTGACATGCAAGCCCCAGGCTGGCTTTGCTGCTGGAGAGAAGTCTGGCTAGTGGAGCAGCTCTCGGGCCTGCCAAGACCATTCATCTGAAAGGCCTGGACGGGCCATCCCTGCCTGCCCGTCTGCCTTGAGGCAATACAACCACTTTGGAGACAAGCAGTGCTTCCCCTCCTTCTCTCATGTTTTCCAAAGTTAGGAGAAAAGTGGCCTACAACTATTTAGAGGTAGGGGTGGATCAATTCTTAGTTGATTTGTAAAGAAAACTATAGAAAGATGACAGACCCAAGTCCTCTAACATCATACACATAACCACCTAACTTGAGGACTCTGCTCACTGTAGTGACTCCCAGCCTAGGACTTCGATTCTAGCTGTTCTCTTCACAATACTTTCCTCACCCAACTGTTTTAAACTAGTGGAATTTGATGTCGAAGGCAGGCTCACTTTTTCCTGATTTGGTCAGAGTGGGCCAACAGGAAAAGCTGCCCTTTTGCTTATCTTGTGCCCCAGAGCCTCCTAACTTAATGAAATGGCAGGGACCCTGCTGGATGAGGCAGACAGGTTGCCCATGCCCGCCTGGTTTCGGCCATGTCTTCTTAGGTATCTAGCTCACCCTGTCATGCTAGAATGCTGCAGGATTCAGCCACTCTGAAATAGTAGAGAACTTTTCATTATAAAACAAGAATAGCCATAAACCATCCTTAAAAATAGGATAAGGGATGGCATTGAGGGTTGCAGATGGCATGATGTAGTGCTGCTGGGGTTTTCGAGATGGTTCCTGAGAGGCCTTTGCTCTGGGTCCTTCAAACCAGTCACACGAGCTTTGCATGTCCTGTGTCTTCAGACCCACTAGTTGCCAGGAAAGGGGAAATGGAGGCAGCATCTCCAGGTAAGTCAGAGCAGCAGTGAACTCCAGCAGAGCCTCTGTCAAGTCCTCAGAGGAAAGGGAAAAATAAGCTAGGGGACACCCCCCCACCTTTTTCCTTGTCTCTTCAAACAAAACAAGGGTCTTCCATTGCTTGCCCTAAGCACAGAGTTCCTACCTTCCTTTCCCAGGAATGAGTAACGTTGGTTGGTTCTTGTAACATTTCACACCTCTGGCCTATTGCACACTGTCAAATCTGAGGGAAAAACCCGATGAGATGTCTGGGGAAGTGGCAAGGGCAGACCCAATGTATAGGGCACAGCACATCATGGAGGATTTAGGGGTCGAGGTGAGGGAAGCTTGGCAGAACTGTTACATATCAGCCCTCCAACTCTGATGGGCCTCCACCTCTTCTGGTACCACCAGCAGGAGTTCACAGTTCTTTCCTCGCAAATGATGTTTTAGAAATTTCCTATTGGGGGAAAAAATACATGAAAGAATGAGATGCTGTTAAAATGGCAAATTCCAGTCTTGGGGCCATATGTTCACCAGTAACCTCATCAATTTATACCCTTGGCAATCCTAAAAAACACTCCCATGGTGATCTGCTCTTGGTGGGTTCCACTTTTGGATACCCCTCAATCTGTCTAGTTAAGATTTCCAATATGAATTTCTCCTATTGCTTAAAGTAGCTAGCTCTGTGACAGAAAGAGCCAGCCGAAAGTACTCTAAGTCTAAAGCAAAAGACTTCTAATTTGGGGGGGTGGGGGTGGGGGTTTCTTCTTTGGGAAGTTTAGTCCTCTCTGCCCTGAATGTCTTCCTTCCTCTGAACTGGCAGCTATACTGTCACAGCCAAGTGTAGATATAATTACAAGGCCAGTCCTGCCAGACCAGAAGATCAATATCCCAGGAGCTGGAGCTTCATGGACTATCAAAGATTCAGGTCTTTCAAATCTGAGACCTTATGATTCTAAGTGAGGCAGGGAGAGGTCCAAGAAGCTAGGAATTTCAATTCCTTTGCCAAATGATGAAAGATGAGCTTATAGGAGCCCACCCAGCACAACAGCCACCACAGGCACCTGAGCTCGCTCTCGCCTCCAATCCACTCGGGCATCTTCAGCTTGGAGTCAAGGTTGTAGTAGGCACCGCCCACCTCTCGAACACAGATCCAGTGCTGCCTTTTGAGAGGCAACTTCAGTGGACCCCAGCTCAGGCTGGAGGGCAGATTCATGATGAAGCCCATGACATTAGTGAGAGCAATGGCACTGACATCCCTGCAGAAGAGGAACGGTGTCAGGTTCCCTGGCTGTCACACAACTGGCATCTACCTCCCCACGCATCCCCTGCGTGCCAGTTCTCATCAAGTCAAGCCTGGTTCAGATTACCTGCGCTTATCCCACCAAACAGCTTCATAGCCTTTGGTCTGAAGTGCTGCCATAATGACGTTCACATCGTAGTTCCCATTTCCCAGCATGCTCTTCTTGTGGGGAGTCACCATGGTGTTTGGAGACAACCTACAGATGTGAAAGGAGGACTGAGACTTGTTGATCTGCTTAACGCCTCCTGAGCCTGCACTACCAGAGACAGAGAGCACTTTAGGCCACTGTCCCCCAGAAGTTTGTTTACCCCATTCAAGTAAACTAACCAAGCTTCCAACCAAGTATTCTGCAGTCTGGGCTCTTACTGTCCAAGGATTACTTCTTTTTTAATGTAAAATAATAATTTACGACTGGCTGGTGTGGCTCAGTGGTTGAGTGTCACCGTTTGATTTCCAGTCAGGACACATGCCCGGGTTGCTGGGCTCCATACCCTAGTGGAGGGCGTACAGGAGGCAGCCGATCAATGATTCTCTCTCTTCACTAATGTTTTTAACTCTTCTTTCTCTCTCTCCCCCTCTCTGGAATCAACAAAAATATAATAATAATAATTCAGCAGTGATGGAGCCTCTTTGCCTGTCATTTAGAAAGTGTGTCAATGGACACAAAGAGTGTTCCATGAAGGCGTCTCGTTTATCCCCAGCCTACCCATTTCTGCCGCCTTTTCCTTGCTGATTTCTCTGCCCTGATACAAGCCAATGGAAAATAGTATTTGGTATTTTCATTTGCATGGGTAGTTTTTTTTTATTCTTTTTTTTTTTAATATTTAAGTGCTTTCCATTTAAAGCTTACACACTTGATAATCATTAATCATTTAATACTCAAAAGCTTACAGGAGCCCAGGCAGGTAACATAAATGTATGAATTGGGGCCAGGTATAAAGCAATAAAATGTAGTAAGGCCTAAATGAAACTGCAATGCATGACCCATGTAAAGCATTCCAAATATACATGTGTATGTGTAAAATACTTAAGGATTTTTAAAAATTAAAACACAAAGAATCAATTGAAAGAAATTTTTGTGCCAAACAAAACTGCAGTCTGGTTTGCTCACCCAGCGGAAAGACATTTCTGGCTAGGCCTCTTAGCCACTCCTTCCCCTCAAGGCAAGGTCAGTTCTGAAGGCATTTCCAGTCCTATTACTTTGTTTCATAGGCTTGTCAGGCCAGGACCCGAGGAAAGGCCATCTTGAAGGAAAGGGCAGCACGTGTGGAGGAAGGGAAGTGTGGAATAAATGTGGAGCTGTCACCCTGGTCAGTGGTGCTCAGTGCTTACAGCGTTGGCCCGAAGAGTCTTGGGTTCGATTCCTGGTCAAGGGCATATACCCGGTTTGCAGGTTCGATCCTGGGGCTATCAGGGCGAGTGCTGGAAGCAACCAAACAATGTGTCTCTCACACTGATGTTTCTCCTTCTCTTTCTCCCCCACTCCCCTTCCTCCCTTCCACTCTCTAAAAATCAAGGGGAAAAATATCCTCAGGTGAGGATTAACAACAACAAAAAGCACAGATGGAGCTGCTAAATGCCATCTCCAAAAGAGAATGGAGACTTTAAGTCAATTCTAAAAACTTAAAAAATCTTATAAAAAGTAAAAAACTTGATGAACAAAAATAGAATCAGACATAGAAGCATCGAACAGATCATCTAACGCAGTGGTTCTCAACCTTCCTAATGCCTCGACCCTTTAATACAGTTCCTCATGTTGTGGTGACCCTCAACCATAAAATTATTTTCGTTGCTACTTCATAACTGTAATTTTGCTACTGTTATGAATCGTAATGTAAATATCTGATATGCAGGATGTATTTTCATTGTGACACACTGAACGTAATTAAAGCATAGTGATTAATCACAAAAACAATATGTAATTATATATGTGTTTTCCGATGGTCTTAGGTGACCCCTGTGAAAGGGTCGCTAGACCCCCAAAGGGGTCGTAACCCACCGGCAACCGCTGATCTAACCTCAGAGAAGGTAGGGGACGGGGGAGGGTAAGAGATCAACCAAAGAACTTGTATGCATGCATATAAGTAAAACCCATGGACACAGACAGTAGGAGGGTGAGGGCATGTGCTGGGGGGTGGGAACGGCTGGGAAGAGGTCAATGGGGGAAAAAGGAGACATATGTAATACTTTAAACAATAAATAATTTAAATTTTTTAAAAAAAGTAAAAACTTCTCTATATACAGAAAACATACCAGATCATTTTTTCAACATAAAACATATTCCTGCCACTGCTTAAACCCTCTAATGGCTCCCCAAACACTTAAATACAACCTACACTACTTCCTCTGGCCTGCAAGGCCCTGGGGTCCTGTTGACCTCATAGCACCTCTTACCACACAGACCTCTGCTACTTGAGCACACAAGCTTTCTCACTGAGGGCCTTTGTACAATGGCTGCCACTATCTGGAATACTCTTCCCCTAGATCAGCGGTTCTCAACCTGTGGGTCGTGACCACTTTGGGTATCGAACGACCCTTTCACAGGGGTCGCCTAAGACCATCGGAAAACACATATATAATTACATATTGTTTTTGTGATTAATCACTATGCTTTAATTATGTTCAATTTGTAACAATGAAAATACATCCTGAATAACAGATATTTACATTACGATTCATAACAGTAGCAAAATTAGTTATGAAGCAGCAACGAAAATAATTTTATGGTTGGGGGTCACCACAACATGAGGAACTGTATTAAAGGGTTGCGGCATTAGGAAGGTTGAGAACCACTGCCCTAGATCGTTACTTGGTCTGCTCGTTGAGTCTCAAGTATTATTGCCTTAGATGCCTTTTCTGACAGTCCAACCTTAGGTTTCTCCCAGTCACTTCCTCTTGTTATTACTGGACCTGTCTTCTGATTGTCTGTTTTCCCCACTACAATGACAGCAGGGGGCGCAGTGGCCTTATCTATCCTGTGAATGTTACATCACCGGGGCTCAAAGAGTGCTTAAGGAGTGTTGTTGAAATGTTCTCTGTATTTATTTTGTTATCTCTTTCCCTGAAAATAGCAGTGGACCCTTAAAATGAAAAGAGCTTATGTGCTTGTCTCCAGAACTAGCAAAAGGGCACCTGAAGATACTACATTCCACTCTGCAACCAAAATTTGTTTTCTCTGTAATAACTACCATTTATGGGAAACTTCTGTGCCAAGCCCATGACATGCTTTCATATGTATCTAATTTAATCCTCACAAGAAGCCCATAAGGCTATGAATTATTTACATTTTATAGGTTTAAAAAACTCAAGTTTGAATGACTAATCCCTGATCACTTATCTTTCATGTTTGAACGAGGATTCAAACTCAGATTTGTTGGAATCCAACGTGTGCCTGTTTTTTTAAAAAATATGTCTTTATTAATTTCAGAGAGAGGAAGGGCAAGGAGAGATAGATAGAAACATCAATGATGACAATCATCGACTGGCTGCCTCCTGCATGCCTCACACTGGGGATTGAACCTGCAACCTGGACATGTGCCCCGACTAGGAATCGAACCATGACCTCCTGGTCCAAAGGTTGATGCTTAACCCTGAGCCACACCAACTGGGCAGTTGTGCCTGTCTTATAGCAAGGACCCAAGAACGGAGTGGTGGCGGCGGTAGATTGATAAGAGGAAAGGCCAGCTGAGCCCCTGGGGCCTGGGCTTGAAATGTAGCTTAATAGGACAAAGGCTCTAGGTGGGTTCTTGGGCACTTGGATTAAATGCAAAAGCACATGAAAAAAAGCCCAGCTCAAGAGAGATCCAGTTCCTTTCCTTTCACCAGTTTTTCAATAGCTTCTCATCCTTTCAGTGTAGTCTCTAGCCAGTGGATGCAGGGAGACTTCAACAAAGAAACTGCTGAGTCTTCCTCCTCTTTCACCACCTAAGTCCCTACCAGGCTCGAACCTTAGCGCTGAGCTTTCCCAAGTGTGTTCCCAGCGGACCACAGAAAACATTCGATACAATGGCTGAATGAAACAAGAAAACAGGTTTCCTGCAAGTTTTCTTGAACATCCCATCTCCTCCATAGAATCTTTCCTGGCTCCTTTGTAATAGAAAAAGGAGGGAGACTGGGAGGAACTTCCATGCAGCATCAATGCTAATTGTGAGATTTAATCTCCATGCCTATTAGCTCATCTGTAAAAATGGGAATGATTCCTATCTTAGAGGACCACTGAAGAATGCAGTTTTTTTCGTACATGTGCAAACACATAGAAAATTCCTGAAGGAAATGGCTCTTCTACTCTGTATCCCTCACAGCTAGGCACTGGCAATTGAGTAAACATGTGTTGGTCAAACTGATCAATACAGGAAATGCTGAGGATGGCTTCCATCTCGTTCCCAGAGTGGTTATTTGAACAAGTGGGGCCTACCCAGTTTACCTACACTAGCACTTGCTTTTGTTAATAGTTGTGTTAGCTACTTTTATAAGCTTTATCACTTAATCCTTCCAACAATCTTGAGATAGAGATTAATCCCATAGTGTAAATAAGGAAACTACGTACAAAGAGGTTACAGTGATTTGCTCAGTCATGTACAGCTAGTGAGGGGCAGAGGTAGGATTCAACTTCCTAACTCTGAACAGAACTAAGGCTACACTGAACAGCCTCCTGGATATTTCGATACACTGGCCCCACTGAATTCCATAAGAACCTGTTCTGTTTCAATCGATTGTTTTCCTGGTAAATTCTTGTTCAGGACTCTCTTTAATTTCATTAGAAATTGCTAGTTTTGGGCCACAAAGGATTCTCACTGTTGTCACAGCCAAGAGGTTGTTAGATTTGAAGTGATCTACAAGTGAGAAGATAGGCTCTAGTCCAGGTCTCATACCTCAGATAAGTTCTAGATCCTCTCGTGGTTGTCACTGTGTCTGGCTATGCTGATGAGTTCAGATTTTAAAGAAAAGTAGATGTGGAGACATTCATTCATATTCCTTTTCTCCCATAATTATTATTTTCCTTTTTATCAGGTCTGAAGAGATGTGACATTAGAAAATATGACTTCCTGATGTCTTTAAATTTTTAAGTGTAAAGTACAGATCACAGAAGTACTCTAGTAGATGTTGGCTATGACGGTGATGGTGATGCTGTTTGGCCCTTGGATGAGATAATTCAAATCTCTAGGGGTTAACACTTAACAACATCTTTTCTCAATTTACAACCACTATACCTTTACTTTTTTAAAAATTGATCTTAGAGAAAGGGAGGGAGAAAGAGAGAGAAACATCAATTGCCTCCCGCATGCACCCCCACCTTTGGTGTATGAGACAAAACTCTAACCAACGGAGCCACAGCAGCCAGGGCACAACCACCAAACCTTTATATGTGGCTCCTTCCTATTAAATGGCTCAGGGACCATTTAAGAGGAAGGCAGGAGGACTTCCCCTCTATGGTAGGGAATGCTGGTTGCTCATCAATATCTACAATCTTTGTTCTTTCCAGGTTGCATTAGATTTTTTCCCTAGTACCAAGCTAATTTTCATCTCTTTAGATTTTAGCAGCTATTTTGAGAGGGAAACACATACTTAGCTGCAAGAACATTTGATCATTGAAAAATTGAGATGAATCTAGTAAAAATGTTTGAGACCTGAGGATTTTCAAAAAAACCTTGCAAAGCTGCTGCCTTATCATTTAACTTCTAAGTCCTTTCTTTTCAAAGCACAGACGTACATGATAAAATGTATGAGATCAAATATCCACATGAATACTATTTCTATCTTTTCTCTAATTTCACATGTTGAAAACTGACCCTTTTTGTGCCTCTTTTTGCTATCACTGTAGACTACCACTACCTCCAAATCTTGGACCCAGCCTGCCACACCTCTGACTCCTCTTCCTCGTCCCCATGTTGCTACCAAGTCATTAGCTTAGTTCTAAGTTCCTATTCATTTTTATTCCAAACATGAGTCATCTCATAGGCACAACTGTACTGAAACTCCACCCTGCTTTTGTATTTCTCCTTTATCTGGCTAAAATTCAACTGCTAGGAAGAACTTCCTTCTCAACAAATGGCATTCATGAAATTTTTTCTCATTTCTACTATTCATTAGTCACATCTTCAAAAAAGCAAAGAACTTTAGATCTGGGAATTTAAAATTATCTAGTAAAACCTGTCAACTTTACTGTTCTTTCTGTTAGGACCCAAATAGATCATCTTTTCTTTTAGATTATTCTAAATTCCATGCTTCTACTTTGAGTCTGTTCTGAAGGCCTGGCCAATGTGTATCTCCGAGATGTACCTCTCAGCAGCTGAATTCTTTTCAACTTGTTTTCTCTACAGTGCCCAGCAGTGCCTGGCACACTGCAGGCAGCCAGTAAATGTTTATTTAAAAAATTCAATTTTTTCTCTCTCACCTTTGCTTTTTCCTCGAATCCCTTTCATGTTTGTTTGTTTTTTGGTTTCTATTCATCCACACAGAATCTTTCCATACAAAATAGTCTATATAGAATTCTTGGAGTGGGGACAGAGTATATTCTCTTTGTGTACAGAGTTGCTATTACTTTAAGGTGGATCTTTACATTGTGCTGCTAGGGAAGTGGGGAGTATAGTACAATTTGCTAAAAACAAGTTCTATTCCTTTAAAGCCAGGAAAGAACTCTGGTTCCGTGTTAATGTTTAGCAAGTATTTAGCATTCTTTCATTCAGGCAAAACACAGCTAAAAGAGCCCCACTATTATTTACAGTTTATAATCATAGTCCACATCTTCAGACTCAGACCCAACTTACTAGCAGAGTGAACAGCTACTGATGATATAATTGTTCTGACATTCCTTTCCAATACTCAGGGAGCAACAGAGCAGTTAGGAGGCCCAGCAGTTACAAAGCCTGGGTCCAAATGTTGCCATTAATAGCTCTGTGCCATGATTTTCTCATCTGAAAAAATGGGAAATAACAGGATCTATCTTTTAAAATCAATGTGAGGAATGACTTAACACAAGAAAACAGTGCTTTGCACAGGGTGAGCGTTCATCTGTGTTAGTGATTGTCATCATTTCAGATCGGGGCCAAATTTATAGAAGTGAAAAACTTTTGAATGAACACACAGAATCTTGACTGTTGAAATTTACTAGTGAGTGAAACTGGGCAGATTGCTTAAACTGAATCCTTGGATCAATATAACAAGGTTGTTGCAAGATTGCTACATATTGCCCTAGCCGGTTTGGCTCAGTGGATAGAGCCTCTGCCGGAGGACTGAAGGGTCCCAGGTTCGATTCCAGTCAAGGGTATGTACCTCAGTTGCATGCTGGACCACCGGCCCTGATTGGGGTGCGTGTGGGAGGCAGCTAATCGATGTATCTTTCTCACATTGATGGTTCTCATTCTCTCTGTCTCACTCCCTCCCTACCACTCTCTAAAAAAAAAAATCAATGGTGAGGATAACAAACAGATTGCTACATATTACCAAGTACTGTACAAAGCACATTCAACTACTCACTGTGAGTCCTTCTCCCTATATTTAGGTTAGAAAATAACTCGCAAATATCCAATTAAAAAATATGAATAAAAAATATGAATGGCTGGAGAAAGGAAGCAGTGTAATGGATTGGCCTCCTTTCTACTCTTTTCAGTTTCATGACTTGATGATCTGAGACAAATTATCTCACTTGCCAGGGCCCGATTCCTGAAGAGAGGTCATTCTATTTGCCAGGTAATGGCCATAACGCAAATGACACATTTGCACCGCTAACGCATAACTATGGTTATTATTGGCAGAGGAAAACAATTTACTCTCATTATAATTTTGTCAACACCCTGGGATTAACATTCCTTTAAGAGAGGTCTATGGTTCTTTCAGGGTAAAAAGTCTACACCTATGTGGGGACCCTTTCCCCCTCCCTACGTGGGAGTCCACTCTGTGGGACTCTTTCCCTCTCTCCATGGGGGAGTCTGTACTTGTTCTTCAATAAATCTCCACCTTTGCTATACAAAAAAAAAAAGTCTACACCTATGGACTTTCACCCCAAAATAGATTGTTTCCAGTTGTAATACAGGCCCTTATGGCGCAATAATTTTATCTCTGAGTGAAGGGAGAAAAGGGTCTTCTGAAACTGCCAATATGCACTGCTTAAAGAATTCTTCCGCTTTATCTGCACTGAGCTGAGTAGGCCTTAACACTTCCTGGCTGGAGGAATCAGACAGGCTCCCCGCTGCGGGCTGCAGACGTGCTGACATGACCCGGTGATCTGAGATGTATTATCTCACCCGCCAGGGCCTCGTTTCCTGAAGAGAATTCCTTCTGCAGGAACGAATTCTCAAACCCTTTGATAAAAGAATTTCAGAACATCACAGCAGAGAGAAAAGCGGAACTTCTATCAACCTGTCAGATAGCATCAATAAGAAAGGGTATCTAGAATGAAGTAAAAAAGGGAGGGGATCAAGAGTCAGCTTCACATCACAGCTTTGCTGCTTAGAAGCTATTTGGACAAATTACCTGACCTTTCTGCCTGTTTCTCCATCAGTAAAATAGAAACAGGAGACCACTGTGGGGAGGGCAGCACAAAACAATATGTGAAAAGCACAAAGGCTAGCACACGGTCTCAAAGAAAGGCTGAGCACCGTGTATACACCTCTCTTTCCTTTTAAAAAAAATATTTATTGATTTCAGAGAGGAAGAGGGAGCGAGAGATAGAAACATCAATGATGAGAGAAAATCATTCAGGGGTTGCTTCCTGCATGCCCCCCACTGGGGATCGAGCTCACAACCCACGCATGTGCCCTGACCAGGAATCGAACTGACCTCCTAGTTCATAGACACCTTTCCATAGAACCCACAACATCCCCTCTCCGATGACAGGTGACTGAGCAGTACTCATCTGGGCCCCTTCTAGGCGGTAAAGTCCTGAGGGGCAGGACTCGAGAGGCATTAGACAGCACAGCGGTCAACAGCGCCGGCACACACCTGAACTCACACCTGGCTCCATCTCTGGTGGCGTTTGCTCCCTGGGCAAATCACCGCGCTTCTCTGAGCCCTGCCTTCATCTACGATGTGGAAATAACAGCATGTGTCCCACGGCATTGCGGATGCTCTCGGCACCGTGCCTGGCCGGTCAATGTGCAATAAAAAGCAGTGGTTATCTTTCCAATTCTGTGTCCCTCACTCATCCCTGTTAACGGTATCTCGCCGACGATACTTTTGGTTGGAAGGTGTAAGGCAACGAGACATCGCTCCACCCACGGAAATAGCAAAAAGTCTCCAGGAACCGAGCAGCGGGGGTCCCCTACCTCTGGAAAATCTCCTGCAGCGTCTCCCGGTTGAACGCGCCGCCGTCCTGGAAGACGTTGTTGAGGGCGTGCAGGGCGCAGAGCTCCCGGCGCTGCTTCTCGTGGTAGATCCGGGGGGGCGCGGCCTGGGGCGGCTCCGGGGACTCCGACTTGGCCTTGTCTCCCCGCCATGGCACGCAGCTCATGGTTTCCGTCTCGGGCGCCGGAGGGGGCTGAAAACACCCCTCCCCTCCCGAGGAAGAGGGCGAGCTTCGGAGTCTGTTCGGATTCCTGAGGTCCACCTTAGTTTCCGGTGCCCATGATTTATGCTTTGTCACGGGGAGAAAGGACTGGAATCAACAGGAAAAACAACCCACCTCTTCTCGATAGAAAAATAACTTTTGAATTAGTGTTTTTCACCACTAATGTCAAAGTGCAGAATTAAAAAAAAACAACCATAGAAAAACCTAAGCCCTTGTTCCCTTCCCCCACCCGCCCCACCCGCCCCCCTCGGGAAAAACCCCCACGGTTTTCTTGCTGTGTTTTCCTTTGTACGAGCCAACCGGGCCTCAACGCAGGAAGACGGGGCGGAACCGGTCACATCGCTCCTTTTCTTCCATTTCTTCCGGACCACAACGCCACTGGCTCGGAGGCAAGGCCTCGGTGGGGTATAAAACGCAAAATCCGAGCAGCTAGCGAAGGGCCGGCCCGGCGTGGGAGGGGCGGGCAGCGCCGGGGGCCTCCGAGGCGCCTCTCCATTCCCCGCGGGTGCGGTGGCCCCGCAGGGCGCGAGCCGAGGCGGGCGCGGCTCCCTCGGAAGCGCGGACTCTCACCTTCTCGCGCGGCCCTGCGAGGGAGACAACCCGGTCAGCTCCGGCGGTCGGACGGGCCCCGCGGAGGACCAGGCGGGCCGGGAGGTGGCGGG
>NW_005872074.1:39087-74988 GCF_000147115.1 Myotis lucifugus
CGGAGGGAAGAGTGCGATCCCCGGCCCTCGGTGTCCTATTCGGTTCACTACGCTCAGTCACGGTCTCGTCCTCCCGGCGGCGGCCTCGGAGCTCCTCGGGGCTTCCTAAGGGCCGTCCAGCGCATTGTGCGCCGGAAGGTAAACGCAGTCCCCCGTGGATTCCCCCCCGGCTGCCCCGAGGGCATGTGGAAGGAAGGCATCACCACATATTCACTGTCCACCTGAGCTGCCCTCCTTTTGGAATTTTGTTCAGAAAATTAGAAAAACAATAAGAGATCACGCTTACAATTCCGTCACTTCTTTAACCCTGCTTCGACAGCACTCAACACCATTACACCCAACAGTTATCACTGAGCACGTTTGAGGGCCCACGACGTGGTTGGGAGTCCTCCAGGCAACTTTTGGATTACCTTAAATGTTTGTAATTTGTAAGCCTGCTAAGGGTTACAGATATATTTACATAAGATTAGTTATCGAGGCTTGCCAGCACTGTTCTAGGTGCTTCACAAATATAACCTTATTTTCCGCTAACTATTCTGTGAGGTAGGTATTTTTTTTTCTTTTTAGAGGCGAGAACTGACGCTCAGGTTAATTCACTTGCTCTAGGCCACATAGCTAGTAAGTAGTGGATCCAAATGGGAACCCAGGCTCCAACGGTAACCTGTCTTTAGAAAACGGTTGTAAAGATGGGTAGGGAATTCCCTTCATAAAATGTGACTTTGGACTTCTCTATTTAAGAAACACCTACTCTGCGAATAGGACAGAGCCCTATGATGAGAAGAGCATGCTTTAAAAAAAAAAGTTTCCATTGATTTCAGAAAGAGGAAGGGAGAAGGGGAGAGAGATAGGAAACGTCAATAATGAGAATCATTGATCTTGATCGGCTGCCTCCTGCCCGCCCCCTACTGGGGGTCAGCCTGAAACTCATGCCTGTGTCCTGACTGGGAATCGAAGGGTGACCTCTTGGTCCAACCACTGAGCCACACCTGCCGGGCAAGAGCATGATTTTTAGTATCCCATCATGTGCCAGCACATTCTGAACTTGAACTCTTTCTGGACAAGCCAGTTTACTAGTAAAATATTAAATATCAATTATTATTCATAAGTACAATGCCTTGATATTTTGCTTTTCTGACAAATCATATTTTATTTGTAACTACCTCATAGAGAAATATATAGGGTAGTGGTGAACAATTTAGCCAATCACAAAGGAAAAAACACATTCGAAGAACTGTTACCAAGACACTGGGAGGTGGATGACTTCTTGTCCAGGGTTCCCAGCTGTGTTTGTACACGTAAGACTTGAAAACAGGAACAAGACGAGGTTGCCGCTTTCCTTTCAGGTGGATCCCGGAAACTGAAAGCCACTTTGAACCCTGCCTTTTTGTTCACTAAATCCTGTGTTCCAAACCCTAAATCTTGGACAGGTTACCTTCTCAGGCGGCTGCTTTCTTGCTTGCTACCTGGGACCAGTGGCCTACTCCCCAATTTCATCAAGCTTTTCAGATTTTTGAAACAGGAATTCAAGATACTAAAACTTTGTTGATGGTGTTTTGGATTGGGGCTTTCCACAAGTGGTGATACTGAAGAAATCATCCGTAGGAAACTACCTTCAACAGACCCTAACTAGATCTCAGCTCCACAGTTCGTAAATGTGGTGAGGTGTGTTAAAGAACAGAAGCTCAACCCCGGTAAATTTGAAGATCTAATTGGCTTTATTTTTTTTTTAAATATATTTTATTGATTTTTTACAGAGAGGAAGGGAGAGAGATAGAGAGTTAGAAACATCGATGAGAGAGAAACATCGATCAGCTGCCTCCTGCACACTCCCCACTGGGGATGTGCCCGCAACCCAGGTACATGCCCTTGACCGGAATCGAACCCGGGACCTCTCAGTCCACAGGCCGACGCTCTATCCACTGAAAATTGGCTTTATTAAATGATTCATGAATTGGCAACTCATCTAGTAAATAGAAGGGAGCCCCAAGTAGTTGTACAAAACGGAAGGTTTTTATAGGCAGGAGGGTGGGACAACGAGGTTAAAAGAATGGGTTGTTTCAGACTAGGTCACCTTCCTTTGCGAGAAGGCAGAGGGATCTTTTCAGGCAGCTTACCTCACCAGTGATCAGGAAATTGCTGATTGATTTAAAATTCCAGTCGTGGGAGAGAATGAAACTGCATATTGAGTCTTGGTGAAGCTTACCACAGTGACTCCATTTTGGGTCTATTTTTTTTTAACAGGTGCTTCTGGCTTCTGTTAAGCTGGCTGCCTCTTCTGTCTCTCCGCAGAAGACAGTGAATGGAGAATTCTCCCTAAGGTCAGCGTTTCATTAATTGCCTCGCTCTGGCTGCAACAGTATCCCAGGCATCGATCCAATCCTACTATCAAAATTTCCCGGAGATTGCCAGCAGGTCGGACCTCGGTCTTCCAGGGACTGCCCCGAGTCGCTGAGTGGAGTGGGACGCGCCTTGAGCAGTTTACTATCTCTGTGGGCGGTGGCCCAAGGCGCGGGACCTATCCGAGGACCGGATTGGGCCTTGCCCCTGTCCATCATCCGACGGCTCTGGGCGCCGACTGTTTTGCCGTAAGATTTGGAAGTTGAGCACCGCCTCTGGAAACGAGGGGCGTGAAGATTGGCGAAGGTAAACGTTGTGTGTATTTTTCTCTTCATTGGATGGCTACTGTGTCAGTCATACTCTCCGCTGCTCCCGTTGGCGGGAAGGCTCCGGGCTGGTAGCGTGGACACAGTGCTGCCCCGCCCAAGTTGCGATCCGGGCGCGTGACGTCTCAGATATTTGTTGTTGGGGTTTGGGCCTCATTAATTATTCATTAACCCTTGAAAGGGCTGCAGCGATTGGTGGCTGGGAAGCCTGGTCAACTGTTTCTTAGCTAGAGATAGGTGTCGCCCTCTACGCGGCCGAAAAAGTTTCGCATAAATTATTCCGATGAGGTGTGGGGCGGGACTACGCATAGATTAGGCAAATGAGCAGGGGAGGGACGCGAGGCCGGGTACGAATTAGCCTAAGTTATTAAAGATGGCGGCGGAGCGGAGTCGCTCCCCGATGGACTCGCCGGTCCCGGCCTCTATGTTCGCCCCCGAGCCCAGCTCCCCGGGGGCGGCCAGGGACGCGGCGGCTGCCGCCCGGCTCCACGACGGCTTCGACTCGGACTGCAGCGAGGACGGCGAGGCGCTCAATGGCGAGCCGGAGCTGGACCTCACCAACAAGGTAGGCCCCGGCGCCGGCATCGGCGCTAAATGGGACCAGATGCCCCGGGGACCCGTCGGTGGGCCGAGCCGTTTCCCGGGCGACAGCGGGGGCGGGGGCGGGGGCGGGAGGGGCCGAGCCCGCCCACCTGCCGGTGGGGACAGCGCCGGGGGTTCCCGGGCCATGGGTGGCCCCGTGCGGCCCCCCACCGCCGTCCTTCTCCCGGCGGCTCCGACCCGGCTTCCCGCCGCCCGGCTCCCGGGGAGATCACAACCCCTCGGCTCCGCCACGTGGAACTCGGGTGCCCGACACCGGCAGCGCCCCGCGCGGTGCCACCTCCTCCGATACCGAGGGAGGCCCGCTGCACTGTCCGTGGCAGCGAGGGTCGGCGGTGGCTTGGGAGCGGGAGTGGAGGCGCGGGAGGATCTGGTCGTCCGAAGCGAAGCGGGAGGCGGCTCTTCCTGGTGTCGGGAAAGGAAACAGAAAGTAGTCGCTCAGTCGGGGAGAAGGATGTCCGAGCTGTGTCCACTTTGTCAATCCACCCAAAACAAAATTGAAAGAGGGACTTGACCCATCATCTCGCCTTCCTGGGAGTGGAACACAACCTGTATGAATGCAGTAACGAAGGACGTTTCAAATTGTGTCCTCTGAGCTCCCGAGAAGGTGTGCAGGAGTTAAGGTCTGACCACCTGCTTGGCATTGTGGGGGATGAAAATTAAGTATAAGATGTGACTGTTTTGCAGGTGCTAAATGGAAAGAATGCTAACTTGGGAGCCAGACAGGGTTGGGTTCTGGTAAAAAAGAAAAGAAAGAAACAGACCCGAGGTGGGATCACTTGCTCCCTTGAGGGTAAAACAAGACTTAATTGCAGTTTCAGCCCCTCCCAGGTGTGGAATATTGGACTGTAATTTCCTCGTGGACACTAGACAGGTTACCTGCATAAGAGCCCCTGTCACGCTTCCCCACCAACACTGGTCAACTGGCCTGAAATAATATTTTCTTTTGCTAATAACTTTTTATATACATATCGTTGTATGCACCCCAGGCATGAGTGGCTCTGGCCACCAACACAGGCTTCGACTAGGATGAACTAACTTTGGCCCTGACTGATAGAAGAGCAACACCCACCATAATGTGTCTCCTTGCCCATGGCCAGGGGGTGCTAATAACTTTCTTATCTGGCCCAGTTTCCTATAAGAATCTTGCACTTTATACTACTCAGCGCAGGTCTCTTATTTACGAGGTGGGATGCTGCACAATTCATGAATCACTAATAAAGCCAATTAGATCTTTAAACTTATTTGGTTGAATTTTGTTTTTTTAACAGATTCTTTTCCTGTCCTGCCACTTACAAAGGCTCTGTGACCTTGGGAAAGTTTGGCTTCTCAGTTCTTCAGCTACGTGATTTTTTTTAAGCACAGATGGTTGTAAAAATGAGAGATGCCTATAAGACCCCTAGTATGGTGCCTAATACATAACTATTCAGTAAATGAAGTGAACTGAACAACTGATCATTCCCTGTGCAGTTTAATAGCAGCCGATGGAAGATAGAGCACCAGTACCCCCTCCTACCTGTTGCTGGAAAATTGCAATAGAGATGTTTGTGACCTTACACAGTCTTTGGTGGCAAAATGGCATGAAACTTGGCCCATACTGGAGAAGACTTGTCCCTGCAACCTAAGCAACCAAGTTTCAGTGGCTCTTTCTCTCTTTAGTGGCAGCTGAGCACTTGGAAGCCAGTGGTCTTATCTGGTGCCTCTAATGCCATAATGAGGATGGCCACTCTGGGAGAGGGAAGGTCTGGGGATATATGTGAGGCAATGTGACGTGATGCAAAAGACCCAGGCAGCACTCAGGTTACAGGTACAAGCTCTGATGAGTCAACTGGAGAATTGTAAGAGATGTGCTTGACTCAAGCAGGCCAGCTGGATGTCAATTCATGGTCAAGTTGCTAAAGAAACCTGAAAACAGTGGGAAATTGCAGGGCAGTGTTGCAAAGAGAGTAATACCTTCATTTCCTGACCAACTTATTTAATGTTCCAGAGTAGGGAAGTGGTTCTTCATCACATAGCTGGGATGTTGAGAAACTGTATGTATATAAATATCGGTGATATCGAAAAGAAAAATGACCGTGTAGAGAGAGAGAAGGAATGGGTTGATAGATGATAAGGAATGGGTTGATAGATTGAGTCTTGAGGAAAGGATTCGAAGCTGTTAGTTCTGCACTTGCTACAATTATATGTGGAGATCTAAGGCTCTGAAAGTTTCCAAAGAGAGAAACAGTTAATGGCTAGTTTCATCCAAGAAGGTTTTTTTTGTTTTTTTTTGGGGAAAGGATTATGAAGAAAACTGTACTTACCACCTATTGAGCTTTGGACTAGATGCTTACATGTTATCGTATTTGGTCTTTACAGTGGCGTGGCCTGAGGATGCAGGTGGTATTACCTACATTTTGTAGATTGAAAAAAATGAGACTGAGAGAGATTAAGCTCTTTGTCCAAGGTCACACAAGAATGGTTAGAGAATGGCTATTGTTAAATGGCCTCCCCAAATAAGTGGTTGATACTTTAATGTTATTGTCACAAATTTGTAAAATGATCGTGCTAATGCCCGTCTTAGCGGTAACGGTATTTTGTTGATGAAGACGAGTCTTGCAGCATTTTTTACTGCCGATTCCTAAAGAAAACAAAAAAATCAAGAAAGCCAAGGCAAAATGGAACAGAACTCTTTTGTTATTATGGCAACCATTGGTCTAGGGTGGAGGACCTGGCAGTTTAGATATTTGTCCTATGAGTTGCAAGCTGTAGGTAGAAGACTTTGGCATGTGAGTATGAAGCATTGCTCATCAATTTCTACCCACAGTGTCAGATTCTCAGTCATTGTTGGTCCTTCCCCTCCTGTTAAGCAGCTGGAGGCAGGCTGCTCACACCCTCTTTTCTGTGGGTTGTGTTTCACACGTAGTCATTTTAGTACATTATAAAACTCAACTCATATAAGGCTTCGGCTCAAAGGCTATTGAAGGAGTGGCAGAGAGGGCAGGAGGGGCTTTGTAGCTGTTGTAGATTAGGGTGCTGCGGGGTGCAGTCAGGGCCTCGGGCAGGCTGTTGACCTGCTTTGGCTGTGGTGCTCTTGTAGTAAGTGTGGTCCTAAGGCTGTTGGTTTCTTTTCTAGCTGGTTCTAGTGAGCCCTACGTCAGAGCAGTATGACAGCCTACTTCGGCAGATGTGGGAGAGGATGGACGAGGGATGCGGAGAGACCATATATGTCATTGGGCAGGGATCAGGTGAGCATAGTTTTCCTTTCACTTTATTTTTTAAAAAATATTTAGAGCACATTTCCCATCTTTTACCCATTTTTTTTGTTGTTCAGTGTCTGCAGAACTGTTTGGGAGGATATAAAAGTATAATGTGATCATGTTCATCCCCACCTTTCTGGTCATAATATGCTTGACTTGAAAGATTCACTTTCCAAGCGGTTTTACAGATGCCTCTTTTCTACCTCCATTTGCATGAAGGGGAATGAAGCACAAAGCCAGGAAACTTCTTGTCCCAGGTGTAGAGCAAGCCACAGGCCTAGGATTCAGCCTTCCCTGGGCAGCTCTAGTCTTCCCCTCCAACCCAGTTTACAGATCCCATTGCTACTTACTGTCTGCTTAGCAGAGAACTTATGTGGTCCTTCTTGATATCAGCAAGGAGGAGACACCCGGAATTCTTCTCTTCAGCAAGGCTGTCTTGCCCCAGACCACACTGACCACTCAGTCTTGCACACTGACCACTCAGTGTGGGTAGTTGTGCTAACAAGCCCTCTCTTCTCCCCCATGAGATCCCATCAGACATATAGACGTGGTAGCATTCTGGAAGGAACTGGTTATTGTACTCCGGCCTGCTTAGTCCGTTGTAATGGGGCTGTTTTGGAGGAAGGCAGCTTCCATAACAGAATCCCACATTATGTCTTGGGTATTTCCCCCCGAGTCATTCCTCCTCTATCCTTTCAATACAAGGCCTACTTACTTTATCTTCATTATGCTGAAATGACAGCTGGGCTTGATAATGATTATGAATTTAGCCTGAACCAGAACTGGTCTGTCATCTTTGCAGGAAGCCTCAGGAGGGCTTGGTGCATCATTAAAGGAACAGCTCTCTTTGTGAATGTAGGCTTTGTAAAGGCAGATAATAATTCCTTTGTTGACTGAGTTTAAGATGGAGAAGATCTCAATATCATTCTTTATTTGGCTAATACCTATTAAGTATCTTCTAAGGACTTGATACTGTTGCAAAGTAGTTTTGGATACTAAAATCTGGTCTCTGTCCCAGGGAGGAAAGATAGCATATATACAAATGACCTCAGTAGAGAATAGTATTTGGAAATGGTCAAAAGTGACACAAAGAAGAAGGGCTCGATCTCCAGTTACTGCTGTGCCTTCCTTTGAAATGTGTTTCTTATCTATCCTTCCCTTTCCATCTTTGCTGCCACCGCTTGGTTTTGGTCTTATCACCCTTTGCATGTCAGGAAAGGGAGTTGGTTAGCATTGTCAAGTGCTAGAGAGACAGCAAGGAGAGTTGGGTTCAGAAAAGGCCATTCATTTGGTGACTAGGGGGTCATTGCTAGCTTTTTGAAACCTTTGTGGCAGGTACACACTAGGCCTGCTGTGATAGGATGAACCATCAGAGACCACTTCCTGCTTGTGGAACTGAAGAAACCACATCTAGAGCAGTTTTGACAAGTGATGGGAATGTTCTTTGAAGACCCAGATCCCTAACACACCTTCCTCTGCCCCCAGTTCTTTAATGTGGACTCTTAGTGAATTTTCCCGTACCCTGGCGGCTGACAACTAATTAACCCGTTCATGGCAAAGCATATGATGTCAAACATTCATTAACACATTACACACCCAGGCATTATCTTTGCATCTATCAACTGGATGTTATTAGATTCACAGTGACTCCTTCCTGCTGGAATTATTTAGAGGTCGTAACTAGTTAAACAAGCTGAACATCAAACAGAGGACTAAACCCGATGCAAGGCCCCAGGGGCCGGCTTCAGCACCTGCTTCCTGTGTGTGCCTGGCGCCACACCTCTGTTTATCACATCCTTTGCCTGTAGAATGAGGATAATGACATCCTTCCCCACCCTCCCTCTGAGACATTCTGTATGAATAAACTGGCATTAAACATTCTAAGCAACACAGAGGAATGTGCTCTGTAAGTACACATTCGTACTCTAAGATGGATCTTACAAAAGGGGCGATCTGGCCCAGGAGTTAGTTCAGGGTCTGGAGTCTGGCAGGTCTGAATTTGCCTCCTGGCTCTAAGTTATCTTAAAAGGGGGAGAGTAGTAGTGTCATGGTGAAGGTTAACACTTGGCACATAGTGAGCATTATATAAACGTTAGCTACTATTAATAGTTGCAGTAATAATTTTTTTAAGGGTTCCAGGTATAGTTGATTTGCCATGAGGTTGCTGTCAAAAAGAATCTTGTTAATTTTTTAAAATATATATTTCATTGATTTTTACAGAGAGGAAGGCAGAGGGATAGAAGAGTTAGAAACATCAGTGGGAGAGAAACATCGATCAGCTGCCTCCTGCACAACCCCTACTGGGGATTGAGCACACAACCAAAGTACATGCCCTTGACCGAAATCGAACCCGGGACCCTTTATTCCGCAGGCCGATGCTCTATCCACAGAGACAAACCGGTGAGGGCAGAATCTTGTTAATTTGTCAGATATTAAGTTACAACTTTCTAAGAGCCAGGTTCTGTATTAAAAGTCCAGGGAACAAAGGAGGAGGAGTATGGAGTCTTTGTGGAGAGTCAGGAAAAGCTTCAAAGAGGATGTGACCCTTGAGTGGGTTCTGAAGGATGAGCAGGAGTTTTCTGGGCGAATGAAGGCAGTGTGAGTGTGCAGAGGCAGCCGCAGGCAAGAGGCAGCGGCCATGGAGGAGCATGTGGTGGGCCACGGTGGGCCAGTAAAGCAGGAGTGTAGTGTGTGAGGCTGGGAGTGCCGGTCAGGAGGGTCCTTGAGTGCCATACCAGAGAGTTTAGGCTTTTATCCTGAAAGTTCGGAGAACCTTGCCTCACGTTGAGCAGGAGAGTGTGTGTAGAAAGGGTAAGTCAGATGGCAGGACTGAAGTCGCACTGAGGGCCGGGTGTGGGTGAATGTGGCCTTTAGTAACTGGACCGCTGCGGCTTTTCTCCTTGGCCTTTGTCTCCGCTTCTGCCGCGTGAGGACTGCAGTGCATGCGGAGGAGGGGACTGTGACGGGGCATTTGGCCACCTGGATGGACGAGGTGGTATTGGTCATTGCCCCCAGCTGTGGAACAGGACCTGAAAACATGGCTTTTCGTTGGGTCAGAATCAAGAAACAGTGGCTAGAATTTGGGGATCTGGCAAGAATGGCAGGATTAGCAGGCTTTCTCCAAGGAACACTTCCAGCAAGTTCTCTGACCCAGAGCTCAGTTGGCCCAGTGTTTAGAAACTCCTCAGCCCAACTGCTCCTTCTTTGTGCACTTGGTTCGCATTTTGCAAGCACTGAGAACTTCATGTAGGAAACGCATCCCACCGGGGGATCCCGGGAATGTTTGCGTTTGACTTCTTTCCTGGAGATGCTAATGGATAGTGAGGGAAGACGTGCATCCAAAACACTGTTCCACAAGGCGTAGTGTGTGCAAGTGCCCTCAGTGAGCAGGGTAGGTAGAGATGTGCTCGTGGCTTTTGTAGGAGAGGAAATACATAAGCAAAGGTGTGGAGCTGGAGAAGTACAGGGAACATGGGAGGGGTGGTGACTGGGTTGCTTGCACTGGGACAGAACTGAGGGGGTGGGGGGGGTGGAATCAGTGGGGAGGCATCTAAGGAATTGAAACTGAACCTGCTGGGCCTGGGAAGCCATTCCCAGGCTTTGGCGAGGGCGTGACAACATTAGAGCTTCTTTGTCTAGGAGCACGGACTTGTGTCCACGCAGGATGGGCTGGAGGAACAGAGATGGATTTGCTAAGACCAGTTAGGGGTCTGTTGTGGTGACTGAGGTAGAATCAGGGCCTGAATCAGACTTGTGGCAGCGGGTTGGCCAAAAGAGTAGAGCAGGGACAAAGCAAGAAGGGCAGGTAGGAAGCTAGAATCAGCGGGACCGGAGTGATGAGTATTCCCCTGGGGTGACTGGGAGAATGGTGCTGTCTTCAGAAATAGGGAAGGCAAGAGGAGGAACTGGTCTGGCATAAGAGGAACCCCGGCCAGAGGAAAAGGCTCTGGGTTTGGAATCAGAAGACCTAAGCTCACAGCCCCTCGGCGCTTGGCCAGCTCTGAGTCCTCTCTGGGTTCTGTTTACCTCAGAGGGTTGCAGTGAGGACTAATGTGACTTATTAATGGTGTTAGTTTTTGTGCTGTTGTTTAAAGGGAGGGGCTTGGGTTGTTGAGTTTAGACATCAGGCTTCTAAGAGTCATCCAGGCAACTGGGAATTCATTCTAGAGTCTTGGGAAGAAGACAGTGCTAGAAATGAAAGGGGTTATTTATTTATTTTGTAGGTTTTTAAATGACAGTTGAAGCCACAGTATGAGATAGTCAAGGGGAATGCTCAGAGGATAGAGAAGAGGGCCCCTGACTGGCTACTGGAAAAGCCTGGCGTTTAAGGACAGGAGCAGGAAGAGCCACAGCACAGACAGAGAAAGGAGCCAGAGAGCAGGAGGGGAATCAGGAGAGTTCATGCGCTCGGCACGCAGGGTGGAGGGAGGCGAGCAGTGGCAAATACTGTTGTGGTCGAGAAAGGGGCATCGGATGAGGGGTTAGAAAGCCATTGATGACTTGACAACTATATAGTTTTTTTCTAGCGTTAAAAGATTCCGGGTAGGATGGTGATAGTCAGCAAGTCTCAGTTACTCTTTTGAGCTGCTCGGTGGTAAAGGAGGAACAGAGGAGATGGTAGACCATCAGGGGAAGTGAGGATGGGTTTCCTTTTCCTAATTGAGGAATGCCTGAGCTTGTCCGTACAGGGAGAAGGAGGAGGAAAAGGAAGAGAGGGTGCGAGAAGGTGCTTCAAGGTGTTTGGGAGGCAGTAGAAGAGATTAGGCCCCTGCTGGCGGATTAGCCTAGGGCAGGTGCAGGGGTGTCTCAGAGACAGAGGCTGGAGGAGAAGCTGAAGGAGCTATTGTGGAAGTTATGACATCGAGTGGAAAGCACTGATGGGAATTGTCATCAATAGACTCTCAATAAATGATTGGTTAATTGGTTCCTCCCTTCCTCATCCTGAGCTCAGACTCATGTTTCCATCTACTTGCTGGACATTTCACTGGAACTACCTCAGTCAAAATTCTATTTCTAAAATCATCCTTAACTCTCCCCATTTCCCTTTGTCTCCCGTCCTCATTATCGCTTGCCGGATTATGAGAACGACTTCCTAACGGGGCTCCCCTCTCTGGTCTCTCACTTGTCGGTGTACACTTTTTACCGCTGCCCAAGAGATCCTTCTAACCCGCAGCGATCGGGTCATGTTACTCCCTTGCCTAAACCCCCAAGGCTTCCCACTGCCTGGTGCATCATGTGTTTTGCTGCTAATGTCTGTCTGCTTAACCGCTTCCACCTCTTGTGTGGTCTCCTGCCACTTGCCATCCTGCTCCCCAGCACACCGAGCTGCTCCTGGTCCCTGAATGTGCTGTGATCTGCAATGCTCCATGCTTAGCCTCTCTGCCTGGGACACCTTTCCTCCTTTCTCTGCAGCACCCTGCAAAGCTGCCCTCCGCTTCCCCAGGCAGTGCTAGTTGCTCAAACTTTACATTCTCTTTGTACAGTTCTGTAGTATAATATTCAAGCTGTATTGCCATTAATTAATTTCCTGTCTCTCCCACTGGGCTGTGAGCTCGCTAAGGGCACCTGTATTCCCAGGACTCAGCATGAGGCATAAAACCCAGGAGAGTCTCAGTGATTACTGTTGAATGAATTAATGAGTGTCTTGCTTAATGGGGAGGCCTGTGGCACTATTATTTATGAACTCCGCATGTGCCCAAGGTTTTTAAAAGTGTCAAATAGAGAGAGCCATGTTCTCTGGTGCCTAGGGTGGGGCCTTGGTTAGGGCTAGACTGTCTGGCTTGTTGGAACACTGATGGCTGGGCTCTTGTCACCAGATGGGACTGAGTACGGGCTGAGCGAAGCGGACATGGAGGCCTCCTACGCCACAGTGAAAAGCATGGCAGAGCAGATAGAGGCCGACGTCATCCTCCTGCGGGAACGGCAGGAAGCGGGGGGCCGCGTGCGTGATTACCTGGTCCGGAAGCGAGTAGGAGACAATGACTTCCTGGAGGTCAGGTGAGGAGGCCTCAGGAGTCCCTGCAACATGAGTCGTGATTGAGCCCCTGACACCTAGCATGTCAGCTTCACCCCTTCCCTTTGAGTCATGGAAAGAGTGTCCAGAGACACCATAGCACCTTTCTCTATTCCTGCACTTCCCCATCCCTAACCATTTCCACTTGGGAAGAGTGGGAGCGAGGCCAGCCATTCGTTCTGTGGGCTCCATTGTCTTTCTTATCGGCCCATGAGTCTAGAAACCCGGGTGATGGAGGAGGCCTTTTGTGCCTGTCTTGGTCTGGGGCCCCTCTCCAGCAGCTTTGGGGAAGCGAGTGGGAGTTAAGGGAGAAAGCCACTGTGGTGGGAGCCCAGCTCCTCCTGCATAACCCTGCCTGCGCCCTGGAGAATACCTCCAGGCACGTTCCCACAGTGCTTATCCAGGAGTGGGAGGAGCAGTGAGCTGGAGAGGCTCAGGAGCAAGCCTGTCCCTACAGACGCCGTTGGTGGGTTTCCCTTCACTCACCCACTGACTCACGTGGATGTGTGGCTTCATGTGCTCACAGGGTAGCGGTAGTGGGCAACGTGGATGCTGGCAAAAGCACGCTTCTGGGGGTCCTGACACACGGGGAGCTGGACAATGGCCGAGGCTTTGCCCGCCAGAAACTCTTCCGCCACAAACATGAGATCGAATCTGGTCGCACCAGCAGTGTGGGCAACGACATTCTGGGCTTTGACAGCGAAGGCAATGTGGTGAACAAGCCAGACAGCCACGGGGGCAGCCTGGAGTGGACGAAGATTTGTGAGAAATCCACTAAAGTGATCACCTTCATTGACTTGGCTGGCCACGAGAAATACCTGAAGACCACGGTCTTCGGCATGACGGGCCACCTGCCTGACTTCTGCATGCTCATGGTAAGTGCGGCGCCCCCGGGCAGGCTTCAGCGGACGTGGAGGGTGTGGTGGTGTGCACGGGTTCGAAATTGTTCTGAGGCTGAAGCTGTTGGTTTGGGGCTTTGACACTGGGTAAGGATGACAATTTTGCCAGGGTCCCCTGAGCTCTACAGCCATCTCAAGGGTGTAACTTGATTTCCTAGGTGAGGCTCGGAAGGGATCCCCTAAGGAAAAGCCAGGGTATTTGCAGACCTCTCATTTTTTTGGAGAGACACAGAGGAGGGTTTCCCTGGGGGTTACTTACTGCCTTTAGAAATGTTTTCTTCCGGGGTTGGGCTACTTTGAGGAGGTGGCACCAGGGGGAACCCTCAGAGCGGGGGGCCCGGGGGAAGGAATGGAGGAGAGCACAGACAGCAGTCAAGAAGCGCCTGAGAGGGGGCCTCTTCCGGAGCCTGGAATGAGTGTCCATGTTGAGAGGATACTGCGTGCCTGACACCGTGCCGGGCCTGGGGAGGCAGCAGCGAGCAGGGCCGGCCTGGGCTCCGGAGAGCTTACAGCCCGGTAGGAACGGATTTTTGAGCAGCTCATTTATGTAGAGGAACTGAAAAGGAAAGAGAGCAGAGGCCTGTGCTGGATCATGTTGCTAAGCTTGTATTTGGGTCCCTTTGATCTTCCTCCCTGGACAGAGGGGGATCTGTGAGGCCCACAACCTTGGTGGCAGCTTCACAGCTTTCTCAGACAGAACCAGCAAGCACGTTTTCCTTCTGCAAGTCCTCGAGGCCCTGCCCCATGCCCCCGTCCCTCCAGCTGCTTGCATTAATAAGTGTCGTAAATGCAAGCATCTGTTCAGAGCCAGCGCCATCAGGTTGTGCCACAAACACAGGTTCTCAGGCGAAGTCTCCCCAGACGAGACTAAAGGGAGGCGGCGCATCTGGATGAACACTCTGTGGGCTCTCTGCCCAGGGTTCTTGGGCTCTCAGTGTGGTTTCATTTCCTGTATCTTTGATCATTGCAAGGGGCCATTACCAGCCTGGACTGGGCTAAGGAAACATGCTCTCTAAGAAGGGGTTTCAATGGATGGTCCTTAGGGCACATGGGGGTGGTATTAAGAAAGGTATAGCCCTGGCCGGTTTGGCTCAGTGGATGGAATGTCAGCCTGCGGACTGAAGGGTCCTGGGTTCGATTCCGGTCAGGGGCACATGCCCAGGTTTCAGGCTTGATCCCCAGTGCAGGGTGTGCAGGAGGCAGCTGTTCAGTGATCCTCTCTTATCATTGATGTTTCCATCTCTCCCTCTCTCTTCCTCTCTGAAATCAATAAAAATATATTAAATAAAAAAAAGAAAGGTATAGACATCAGTCAGTTTAAAATGAACACTTTTCTAACTGAGCTACAGTGAGAAAGGCCAATTTTTGGAAACATCTTCACTCATATGAAATGTTAAATATTATCTGACTTTTGGGCCAGATACAAATATTAAAATTTTCTGTAGAAAATAATGAAATATTTGATGATTATTCTATGGCAATCTATTTCCAGGAGGGTGGGGGATCTTCAAAGCAATAGAGCTCTCTCTTTTCCAGGTTGGGAAGAACTAAAGCAAGTCTGGGTTGGATAGGAAAGGTTGGAGGGAATGGGAAAAATTAGGAGGGAAGATGGGGCGGTGTCTTGTAGGTGAAAGCACAGGTATGGGACATCTGTGTCATTGGTAGTTGGCTCATCTGTGAACTCTGATGATCAAATCTCATGACAATTTTAATTTAATTTTGTTTTAGTAACACATTTATGTGATACAAAAATAAAAAGGTACCAAAAGGCTTAGAGTGAAAAGTCTCCCTTCCTCACTCTGTGCAGTTTCCACCCAGAGGCAAGTAGTATTTCCAGTTTCTCATGTATCCAGAGATATTTGTAATCATACCAGCAAAAGTGTGTATATTCTCTTCCTCCAATTTCAAACATTCAGAAAAGTTGAAAGAATAGTCTAATGAATACTGTAAACTTGCCACTCAGGTTCAACAATCGACATTTTGCTATACTTGTTTGTACATGGATGGATGTGTGGGTTTTTTGTTTTGTTTTTTGCCTGAAGCATTTGAAAGTCGATTATAGACATTTCGACTCTTCACCCTCAAGTACTTCAGCACACAGCTCCTAAAAGTAAGAACTGGCTCCTACTGTTCCTGCAGCCAAGAAGGTGAAGGAAGGCTCCCTAAATCATCCAGTATCTAGTCCAGAAGTATTGATATTTCTCAGATATTCCCCAATGTCATACATCTGCTTTTTTCAGCAGTAACCAGTCACCATCTTTTAATGGCGGTGTGGTATATACACCTTGCTTTTTCCCTTAAAAACATATCTTAGAGATTATCCCACATCAGTAGATAAGTTTCCTCTTTTTTGGCACATGTGCCCTAATTCATTTAACCAGCGTCTGTGGTGATATTTAAAAACCTTTATTATTATGGGAAGGAATAGTAACAGTAATAACAGCATCCATTGCTTGAGCACCTACTCATGCTAGTTGCGTGCTGGACCCCTGACATGTTATGACATTTAAACTTCAAGTGACCTTCTAAAGTGGGTATTACCCCCCCCCCCAATTTATAGATGGGGACACTGAGAGCCAGGGTTGTTAAACTGAATTCACTTTGATGACCCTAGACCAGTGATGGCGAACCTATGACACGTGTCAGAGGTGACACGCGAACTCATTTTTTTGGTTGATTTTTCTTTGTTAAATGGCATTTAAATATATAAAATAAATATCAAAAATATAAATCTTTGTTTTACTGTGGTTGCAAATATCAAAAAATTTCTATATGTGACACGGCACCAGAGTTAAGTTAGGGTTTTTCAAAATGCTGACACGCCGAGCTCAAAAGGTTCGCCATCACTGCCCTAGACAGTTGTTTTCCCAGACTGTCTGGGCTTGTCTTTTTTTTTTTTTAAATAAAGCTTTATTGTTGAAAGTATTACATATGTCCACTCCCCCCTCACCCCCCATTGATCTCCTCCAGCCTGCCCCTGCCCCCATGCCAGGCCTTCAACACCTTATTATCTGTGTCCATGGGTTATGCGTATATGCATATCAGGTCTTTGGTTGATTATCTCCCTCCCACCCACCCTCCCTCACCTTCACTCCGAGATTCCGTACTCTGTGGACTTGTCTTTTATTGTTTCCAAGTCTCCTCGGATTTTGATAGCCCACAGTGTTGAATTGGGTTAAAGCAATCTGTGCCCAGCCCAGCTTTCATCTGTAGCCGTTTAGTTCCTGGCCTGAGACTTGTGCCCCTGTGTCCAATTCTGATGGCGGCCTCAGAGGTGGGAGCGCTCTCCCGTCAGCAGTCGTTAGTCTCTGTGCCACCAGCAGCAACCTCTGTCTCCCTTGCCCTGATAGTTCTTTCTGTGTTGGGGCAGGTGGGCAGCAATGCTGGCATCGTGGGGATGACCAAGGAGCACCTGGGCTTGGCATTGGCACTCAATGTGCCTGTTTTTGTGGTGGTCACCAAGATTGATATGTGTCCTGCTAACATCTTGCAAGGTAAGTGAAGCCTCCAGCTAGCAGCAGTCTCTCTGTTTGGGGCTGCCACCCCCTGGGCTCCTTGGTGGTCTGCTGCCAGGGCTTCAGCCCAGAGCCTTCAGCGTCCTTATCTGGTGCTCAGACCTCGCCTGAGTTTCCCATCAGCCCAGAACCTTCTGCCTTCTCCCTGTTCAGCTCTTGGTCTGAGCATAGCCTAGAATTACCCCCTGCACTGTGTTCTTTCTGGTTCCAAATGCAAGATTCTTGAGGCCTCTAGTCTTGTACCTCTTTTCAGATGGCCTCAGACAGAAGGGGTTGGGTTTTACCATGTAAGCTGGATATATGTGGCAACATTGGGGCAGAGGGTCTGGTAATGTTTTTTGTTTGTTTGTTTTTTTAAATATGTTTTCATTGATTTCTTTTACAAAGAGAGGAAGGGAGAGGGATAGAGAGATAGAAACATCAATGAGAGAGAAACATCAAAGATCGGCTGTTAACTGCACGCTCCCTACTGGGGATCGAGCCTGCAGCCTGGGCATGTGCCTTGACCAGGAATCAAACTGGTAACCTTTTGGTTCAGGGGTTGACGCTCAACCACTGAGCCACACCGGCCAGGCTGATAATGTTTTAGCACCAAAGGCTTCAAAACAAGAGCAGGACTAGGCCTTCATGCATTTCTCCCTCGTTGCTGCAGATGGTAGGAGAGAAATGGAGAGATGTCCTTTGGGGGGGGCCTCATGAGGAGCTCTGCAGGCGTCTGAATGTGCTAGAGATCCTTTTGTCAGATGCTTTTTCCCCCAGGAAGCAGAGCATTCTGAGAACATTGTCCCTGTGGACGCCCCCCCACCTCCCCCCCGCTTGCCTTCTCCCATCACTTGCAGGATGCGGGTCTTCTAGAGATGAAAGAAATCCGATGGTTTCAGACTCGTAACCTCAGCAGACAGGCCCCATCCGTGCTGTTTCTACTCTAGCAAACATGCATCCACCCGAAGTTTTGATCCTCTTTTTGCTTCTCCAGGCATTGTGGCATTTAACATTCTCTGTCTCCTGCTTGCAGCAGTGATGAGTGGACCTGTCTTGCCCTAAGAGCCTGGCCAAAGAGAAGCCTGTGTCTCCTAATTCTGTTCATTTCACCCTTTAAGAAACCCTGAAGCTGTTACAGCGCCTGCTGAAGTCGCCGGGCTGCCGGAAGATCCCTGTGCTGGTGCAGAGCAAGGATGATGTGATCGTTACCGCCTCCAACTTCAGCTCCGAGAGGTAACAGGGTAGGGAGCACTCACTTCCGGGCGGGCACAGACAGGGTGAAGTGGACTCGTGCTCTCAGCACAAGGTCTCCCAGGCTGGCAGATGCCTCAGATTCTGAGGAGCTGGCCTCACTGAGGTTGGAATCCCACTGAGACCTCAGTGTCCTTGCCTGTGAAATGGGAATGATGTTCCCTTCTCCATAGGGCTCTCGTAGGGTTGGAAACTGCCTGGCCCCTGTGTAATAGAAAGCTGCCATTTTTATAACTGATTCTATACTTTTATACTGTTGTTCCTCAAAAGCTCTCGAATCACAAATCACTTTAGGCCTTTACTCATTAACATATCCTGTGATTCTGTAAATATACTTGGATGTCTGTTGTGTGCCAGGCTCTTCATCTCAGCATTGAGGTTTCAGAGTTGACTCAGGCACTAGCCTTGTCTTCAAGGTGGTCAGCTCCTTGGTCAGAGATGCTCTTTGAACTTTGTTAACTCTGTTCCTTCTCCCAGAGTCTTGGGGCTGCTTAGAGCCACCTGTCTTCTGGCTTGGTCTGTAGTCCAGGACCCTGGCATTTGGCCTGTTCTGCCCTGACAGTGTCTTCAGTACCACCATTTGACCAGCAGAGGGGGTACATTTCAGCTGCCCCCATTTTATCTTATTTAAAATTATTTTCTTATTGTGTGTGTGTGTGTGTGTGTGTGTGTGTGTGTGTTTAGAGAGAGATAGTAAGGGAGAGGGAGAGAGAGAAACATTGATGTGAGAGTGAAACATCAGCTGCCTCGTGCACATCCCCTAGCCGGGATCAAGCCCGCAACCTGGGTATGTGCCCTGACCGGAAATCGAACCAACAACCTTTGGGGCACAGGATGACGCCCAAGCAACTGAGCCACACCAGCCCGGGCAGCTGCCCCCATTTTAATTCACTGAGTTTTTCTGGTGCCTGTCTGTGCAGGTACTATTCTAGGAGCCGTGGGGATACATAATTCCTGATCTCCAGGAGTTTGATTAACCCTGGATGGAGATACAGAGGCCTTTGAGATAGATGACGGCAAGTCAGACATAGTTACATGTAACAGAGGCACAAAAAGTTCAAGAGCTGAGAGGAGTGAATGCCCATCTGGGAAGGGTTTCCTGGAAGAAGCAGCACGGAGGCGTGCCCTGAAGGATGAGAGGATTTGGTAGTTGGATAAGAGGGAAACAGTTCAGGCAGGAGGATCAGAGTGGACAAATACAGGGGAGCATAAAGAACCAGGCTTTTAGAAGAAAGTAAGTCCTCTGGTCTGGCTGGAATATAGGGATTTGAGAGAAATATACCTGCAGGATGTTGGGAGGAGGGACGCAGGCTGTGTTCTCCATAATGGGAAGGGGATTGAGGACATTAAGCAAGCATGCGTGCACTTTAGGAAGAAGCAGTTACGAGTGCCTGAAATGGGGCAGTGGTAGAGCGACACAGAGGAGGGGGCAGATGTTAGAGACAAAACTGAGTAAGAGGAGAAGTCCTTAGAGTCGGGCCAGAGGGGAAGAGCCCTGGGAGGTGGATGCGGGGCAGTGGGGCCCTCCCAGGAGCCCTCCTGCTCCTCCCATCCTGTCGGCCAGGCTGGCCTCCTGAGCTCCTGTCTTTCTTTTTATTCACCCTCCGCGTAGGATGTGCCCGATATTCCAGATCTCCAACGTTACAGGCGAGAACCTAGATCTGCTGAAGATGTTCCTCAACCTCCTCTCCCCCCGCACCAGCTACCGGGAGGAGGAGCCGGCGGAGTTTCAGATTGACGACACTTACTCTGTGCCGGTGCGTGGCTGCCGGACGAGCAGGGCGGAGGCTGGGCGGGCACCTCCCACGGGGGGTTGGGTGGAGTGTGTGGGGGAAAGGGGCTGAGTGGGGAGAGACTTACTAGGCCAGGGTCTTCTCTGCAGGGTGTGGGGACGGTGGTGTCAGGGACAACACTCAGGGGCCTGATCAAGCTGAATGACACGCTGCTGCTGGGCCCGGATCCTCTGGGGAACTTCCTGTCCATCGCTGTGAAGTCCATCCACCGCAAGCGCATGCCTGTCAAGGAGGTGCGGGGGGGCCAGACAGCCTCCTTTGCGCTGAAGAAGGTGAGTGTCGATAATACCCTAACTCCCCTAAGAGTCCGCGTTTTACTAGGCTCGGGGCTGTCTCCATCCTCATGGCTGCTCTGCAAGCCAGGGCTTACTGACCTCACCTACAGAGGAGGAAACGGAGCTGAGCCCGCCTGAGTGCCATGCCCAGGAGTGCACAGGTGGCACGTGCTAGAGCTGGGACTTGAGCCAGGCCTGCCTGCCTCCTGAGCTTGTTCTTCCCTCCAGTCCTGAGCAGGGTGTGCTGAGCTCAGTGGTGAGGTCAGACAGGCATCTCCTGCTGTGTTGAGGGCCACTGGGGTCCATGCCAACTCCTCTTCCCATTCCACCTCCTTCCCCAGGAAGGGGGTGAGTGCCAGCTCTAGGATCACCTACCTTCTCCGCCAACCAAGTTAGCCAGCAAGATGAGGCTGTCTCTATCCCCCCAACAGTCATGTCATACTCGCCTGTTCCTCCCACCATTGCTTCCTGCCTTCGCCCTCATCACCCACTTAGCTCTTACCCATCCTTGACGGCCCAGCTGAAATGCCGCTCCTGCATGACCCTGAGTAGCAGTGTTTCGCTTCCCCAGAGCGCTAAGATCTGCCCGGAAGGCTTATGGTCCGGTGCAGTGAGGGCAGGGCTGAGTGGGGTGGTCCTCATTCCCAGAAGGTCGGCTGGTCCTTGGGAACCAGGGGCTGCAGCCCGAAGGCACATTGTGCCTGAGTCTGGGCTTCCTCTTTCTTTCAGATTAAGCGCTCATCCATCCGGAAGGGCATGGTGATGGTTTCCCCGCGTTTGAATCCCCAAGCATCCTGGGAATTTGAGGCCGAGATCCTCGTCCTCCACCACCCCACCACGATTAGCCCACGCTACCAGGCCATGGGTAGGTGTCTAACGGGGCTGCCAGCCAGGAGCCCCCCACTCTAGCTCTCTACAAAGTGCTCCAGTGACCCGAACCCACAAGTTTCAGCTCCATCCAAGAGGTCTCCTTCCTGCTTAGTGATGCTCCCTTTTCCGCCCACGAGCCGTAGCGTTTATCAATCCTGCAAACAAACCGAGTGCCGGCTGTGTGCCTACTCAGTGTCTGCTGAATGACACGCTGAAACCAGGTGTTGCCAGGTGCAGGGGACAAAGGCCAGGTAGGCAAGGGCCCTTCCCTTGGGAAGGCAGCAGGCTAGAGAGACACATGCAAACATAGTGCCCTGAATTCAGGAATAAGGACCATGGTCCCAGGTGGGGTCTAACGGGAGGAAAAGGTAGGTGAGTTCGAGGCACGATCAGATCTCAGTGCAGCCTCGGTTCACTCGGCTCCCCTAGGCCTCCCCAGGCTTAGCCTGCGCAGCTCAAGCATATTTCATGCTTTCACTCTGCCTCCCCTGCCCTGAGGCTCATGGTGGCGCAAGGCGTCTGACCTGGCTCCCTTGGCAGTGCACTGTGGGAGCATCAGGCAGACGGCCACCATTCTGAGCATGGACAAGGACTGTCTACGCACTGGGGACAAGGCCACGGTGCACTTCCGCTTTATCAAGACCCCCGAGTACCTGCACATAGACCAGCGGCTGGTGTTCCGGGAAGGCCGCACCAAGGCCGTGGGCACCATCACCAAGGTATGGCCGGACAGATCTCCCCTGCCCCCAGCAGACACCAGGGGTCACTGGCCCGCAAGCACAGCAGGTGCTTCTGGAGAGGCCTTGCGGGATCTCCTGACCGGCTGGGCCAAGGCCAGTCCCTGCCTCGGGAGAGCTGGACCAGGGCATTCCTCCTGGGTGATAGCCACACGTCCGATGTTTCCGGCTGCCGGGATAGTCACTGCTGGGGCCTGAAGTTAAACCTGCCCAGACTCTGGTTCCGGGGCCGCAGGTCCTGGGGCTGGGGATGCAGTGGATGTTCTGAGGAGTCTTAGCCTGTCTGGGAGCCTGGAGTTCAGCTCACCAGGCTCAGGCAGGCAGGGCCCCGTCTGGGAGCTGGGCTGAGTGGGAGGGGCCGAGGATCCCTGGCTGCGGGAAGAACAGCCAGAGCAGGGACAGGATGGAGCTCTGGATGGGGAGAGAACACCTGGGCCCCCCCCAGGACCAGCCAGGCTGGGAGTGAGCAGTCCCTGAGGGCGGGGGAGCCGGCCGCTCAGCTGATGGCACTGCCTGCCGCTCCAGCCTCATCCTCACCCCTTGGCCCTGCAGCTCCTCCAGACCACCAACAACTCCCCAATGAACTCCAAGCCTCAGCAGATTAAAATGCAGTCAACGAAAAAAGGCCCCCTGACCAAACGAGAAGATGGGGGTCCCCCTGGAGGGCCGGCCGTAGGGGTGCCTCCCCCTGGAGACGAAGCGGGCTCTCTGGGGGCTGCACAGTCAGCTGCGTCCAGCAGTCTCCAGCCAATGGTGAGCATGCCTCGCAGCCGTCCTGGACCCCTGACCACCTCGGGCGGGTGCAGGCAGGGCGATGGGGTGTGGCGGTCACAGAGTCAGTGGGGGTGACGTGTGAGAGCCCCGGCAGCCTCTGCCTGCTGCCACATCTGTGCACAGACAGGTGTCCACAGCCCCAGGTGCAGGTGCTTTCTGAGCATGTACTGTTGCCTCTGAAGGTGCTGTTTTTCAAACTTGGAGGTGCGGCCTACATAGAAGCAGTTTAATTGGTCCTGATGAGCATTTCAGAGTTTCCCACATTTCAGAGTTTCCCGTTCCTAGTAAGAGTAAATAGCATTTGTGTGTGTGGGTGAGTGTGCCGAGGTCCAAAAGGTTTGAAAATCTGCCTTAGAGGCTCTCCTGTGCCCCCTCCCCCTACATGACCCCTCCTGAGGGGCCGGTGGCCTTGGCCCTGTGTCACTGTGGCTGTCACTCAGCACCCCTGCCAGCTCTGTCCCGGGTTCCTCCCTCTCAGAGCCTTTCTCCAGCCAACCCGCCTCTGGAGAAGGAAGCTCGTGCTGCACCTGTTCTTTCTGTTCTCCCCATTGCTTTCCTCTGGCTCCGCCATTCCCTTTCCCTTCCCACCATCAGTGGTGGCAGGGGGTTGGTTCCTACTTTCTTTGTGCTCCTCCTAGCTCATACCCTTGCCATGTGACCCACCTGCCCTGCAGGCAGGCGGAGCAGGCCCTTGCTCCATCTGACCAGCAGAGCCATGCTCAGGCGAGGCTGGGACCACACTGCCTGCCCTTCATCTGCGCCCCACCCTGCTCCCCTCCCACCCAGCTCCCAGTGGCCCGCTGCTTCTCAAGCTCCTCCTTTCTCTTTCAGCTCAAGCCCAGCAGTGGGGGCCGGCGACGAGGGGGCCAGCGCCACAAGGTGAAGAACCAGGGGGCCTGCATGACTCCTGCCACTGGCTGCTGAATTTCTCCTTCCCACCCAAGGATTCTCGTGCTCTGGCCACGCTCCATCCGATGGGCCAGAGCAGCCACCACCCTCCCCAGGCCACAGCCAGAGCCTCATCATTCCCCAGCCCTGGTTCCCGGGGCTCTAATTTATAGCCGAGGACGACGGCAGACTTCCGGAGCACTACCATCTCCCGCCCGCTTGCCCGCCTTCTTCCTCACTCAGTTTTTGTCCATCTGGGCCCTTAGTTTTTATTTTCTCTCTCTCGTGTGTGTGCGTGCGTGCGTGCGTGTGTGGGTGTGTGCATGGCCACTCAGGGCCCTGGCAGTCTTTCTTCTCTTCCTTTCCTCCTCCATGGCTGGCCCCGGCCTCCAGGAGCTGTCCGTCGTGTGTGTCTGTGAGAACCTTTAGGGGCTGTCCGGAACTGAAGGGCCTCCCTCCCAGTGCTGCTCTGTGCCCGGAGCCCTCTCTGGAGCTGGCCTCGGGGCGGGGGCTGCAGGTATACGTGCTGCTGCTCCGTCTCAGGAGCCTCCTCCTGGGACTTGGGGCTTCTGGCAGGGTTGACAGTACTGGCTCCCTCTCTTCCCTCCCTCTTTCTCCTTAAACCCCCAAACAGGAATGCCAGAAGCTCTTACATTGTAACCTGTAGATGGTGGAGGGGAGCGGCGATTGGGTTGTCAGGCCCTTCCTGCTCTTCCCTCCGGCCCGTGCCACTGACCCAAAGACAGCTGGTGGCTTTCCTTCCCGGGACAAGCCTGTTTGCCTGCTGCTCAGGGCAGCTCCTGTTCTGCCATCTGCTGAGCCTCCCGGGCTGCCTCCTGCCTGGACCTTGAATCTTACTGGGTCTTGGGGCACTGATGACCTAGACAGTGTCGCCTGCTCAGGGTCATGCTCACTAGCACCTCCTTTTGGTGGGGTGCGGGGTGTTCCTCTGAGCCAGGCTGGGAGGGGAACCCCTCCTTCCCACACAACTCTGCCACATCACCCCAGCATGGCTGCTGCAGGAGCACAACAGGGATTGGCCTGAGCCCCAGGTTTGGAAGCCCCGGTTGGGATAGGGGAGGCAGATGCAGGCCCCGCGGAGCAGGAAGCCTTCTGGAAGAACCACTGCTTGGGGCGGGGGCGGGGGGGCAGAAGGCAGCGTGGGCCCTGAACCAGCCTGGCTGAGCTGTGGGGCTGAGCTGTGGACTGGAGCCCTCAGTTTAGGGCACTAACAGGCAGAGATGTGTCCTTCTGGCCGGGACAGACACCCAGCTGGCTGGGTCCTTCCTCAGCCTTGCCTTCTTCTTGTCCCCAACCCTTCTCCTGTCCTTCACTCCCCTCTCCCAGCTGTTTCTAGTTACCACTGGCCCATGGCCACGGACTGACCAGACCAGCACACAACATGAAAGCTTGTCCACGTTGATAGGTGGAGGAGCTGCCACTGAGAACACTGGTG
Source organism: Myotis lucifugus (assembly GCF_000147115.1). Lineage (NCBI taxonomy): Eukaryota > Metazoa > Chordata > Mammalia > Chiroptera > Vespertilionidae > Myotis > Myotis lucifugus. Next base: position 64,043 of record NW_005872074.1, read on the forward strand.
CCCTGCCTGCCCCAGCCCCAGTCTGAGAGAGCAGGGCAGGGAGGGGGAGCCCAGATTCTGGGAGGCAGGCGTGGCCTCACCACCCACCCTCCCACCAGCTCTCACACGGGACTAGGTGCCAGCCTTCTCTGGACTTCAGTTGCCTCTTCCACAGCAAGAGGTGAATCCTCCGGGGGTCAGGATTTATTGAGGATGTACGTGAGGCCCCATGTGCCCAGCACGCTGCGTACACCCACGCTGGTCCCCAAGTCCATAGCAGAGGCCCCGAGCTGGGGGACAGGCTTGAGAGAGGTGGCATCGACATGTCCATGGTGTGACTGGGGCTGTGCCACGTGTCTCCCTCACTCATAGTCTGAGGGAGGTGGCATTGGTGCCATTGTTCTAGGTGGGGACACAAGCTCAGAGGAGCAGTGCCGCCAGCAGGCGGGGTGTTCCCACCCTGGCCCTTGGCCCAGCCATTCCCGCTCAGCTGCGTCCTTCGGCCCCTCCTGTTCCTTTGTCTCCTGGCTGTTTCCCTCTTGCTTTTTGGCTCATTCTGCTTGCAGGGCTGCTGCCCACGGAATCCTTGGTAATCAGAGGGCTCCAGTGTTGAGCGCCCTGCTCTGTCCCTCGGCGGGTGCTGTGGAACTGGTATTTCCCTGGGCGTGGCCATGGTAGACCTTGGAGCAGGCAGTGCCTGGTTTTGTTGGAACTTCAGCCCCTGTGAGCATAACCACTGGATGTTAGGAAGCCGTGGCCGCCACCTGGCCTCTGTCCTCAGATGCTCGGGAGGCTGGTTTGGATCCGTGTGGCCACCGGCCACACCTGCTAGCAGGGCAGACCGAGTGCAGCGTTTCACTGTCCTCCACGGGGACGACCGAGTTCCCTGTGGGTCTCAGCCTACCAACTCTCCATTTGGAACAAAACACCAGCCCTTTTGTAGTTGATGAAGAATAAAGTTGTTAATCTGATCATCTCAGTGGCAAGTCCTGACCCTTCTGTGTGTGGTAGGGTTGGTGGCATCTTAACTCCGTCACCACTGTTCCGCGGACTGGCCTCCGGCACAGCATAGGGCAGCAGGACTGTGACATGGGCGGGGAGTGCACGTTGGATTGGGGCCAAGGGATGTACCACAGGGAAGATGGTGTGAGTTGTGCCGTGAGGGGCCAGTAGGATTTGAACGTGTGCAGACAGGCAGAGGGTATGTGCCTGGCCCGAGGGCGAGAGCAGAGACCCCAAGCCCTGTGACTGTGGTAAGTTCCAGGGACTCGTTGGTACTGCTCAGGGCTGTCTCCTTTGTTGAAAAATGGTGCTAGTTGCAGAGCAGGTGTTGAGTGGAACCGGGAGAGAAGCGAGCAGTCGGTGGGGGACGAGCCTTGTGTAGGACTAGCTCTTTCCTGGGACCCTAAGCTGAGGGGTTCTGAACTGGCCCAGAACCTCTGGGCTGGATTTGCACTCCACCAGGCACCCTCTGTGGCACTTGACCCCCAAGCCCCTCCTACTGACCTGTTCCTGCCTTTATTTTCTCAGCTGTGATGGGGACTGGCCCTGGGCCAGGTGTCATGGTCAGACGAGGCTTATTGGAGTGTCCAGTTGGGGGACCGCCCCTGGCCCTCTGAGCAGCTCGTTAGAGACACTGACTGGGGAGTATTTAGGGGAAGGGCCAGGACCTGAGCTGGCAGCTTCTGGCTCTCAGGGCACCCACTTCCGTGTCCCACCCCAGCCCAGACTCGAGGGGCAGATGTCTAACTCCTGTGGAGGAGGACGCAGCCCTGAAGGCAGATGTGGTCACTAGTTAAGCAGGTAACTTCCTACCTTCTTCTCATGTGGCTCTAGAAGATGCTTCATATGATGTCAGGGTCCGCTAAAGCCACCCCACTTTCTCCTGCCAATCCTTGCAGTGCCTGCTCAGGCCCCACCTCCCACCACAGCTGGGTTTTAGCTGAGAGGCCTGGGTTTCTATGGCCAAGAATTCATTCTCGTTTTCCCAAAAGAAGATTCCCTGTGCAATGGCCAGATAAAAACCACGTATTCTCCCCACAAACAAACAAACACGTATTCCATTAGTCCTGGGCATAATTTATTCTTTGCATAGGTATAAATTAGAATCTGGAGATAAGAAAAGTAAGAACCCAATAGTGCAGCATTTGTGACAGAAGAGCTGGGGCAGAGGTGTGCAGGGCCAGTGCTGGAGGAGCACAGGATGGCCTGGGGCCTGGCCTTCAGCCCAGCTCCGCCCCGTGAGGCTCGGCCCTCGGGAGGGCGCCTGCCTGCATGGCAGCCCCTCTTGGCATCTGGGTTACACGGAACTGAAATCACCCAGCACCCCACAGAACGGGGCTAGGAATCAAGCCCTTAGCTTTTCAGTTAAAAAAATGACCTTGAAAAGTGTTTACATAATAACAGCAGGGCCAGCTGAGGCAAAAAACCCTGCCTCCCACCCCTGCCCTCCCCTCACCCCCACCCCCCATAGAAAAAAGCCAGAAAGGAAGCGACTGAGCAAGAGCTGGAAGAGCCCTGAGGGGGTGCTGAGGGTGAGGGCCCCTGACCCAGGGGCCGGATTGAGATGGGGCACAAGTCAGACAGTCCTCCCACCATGATACCCTGAATATCACCCTGTCATCACTGGGCCACCAGGGAGCTAGGGAGTCCCCTGCCTGCACCCTTTCAGCTGGCCCCAGACGCACAGCCTCCGAGGGCGGGTCTGGGCTCCCTGCACCTGGGGGATGTGGCAAATGTGCTAGGGACAGGCAGGCCCCATCCCCGCATCAGACGAGCAGAAACAACTAGTGTCCCCAGCAGAGGGGCCCCTCCGAGGATCCCAGGAGCAGACCTGGGGTACAAAAAGCCCCACGGCCCACCTCATGCCAGGACAAGCACAGTGTATAGAAGCCCATGGAGGACCCTGTGGGCCAAGCTCAGCCGCCCGCTCCCAGGAGCTTCCTGCCTGCAGCCCGTCCCAACCGGAACTGCGGGCACCCTCCTCCCATGGGGCCTCAATTCCCTGCCCCGAGCCCTAGCTTGTGCCCCCGTGGCTTTGGCATGTGCATCACTCACACACCACACACCTCCCAACAGAGCTTCCTGGGTGCCAGCCCCTCCGCCGTGGGCAAGGGGCGGTCAGTCAGGTCTTGCCCACGGCTGCTGGACATGTCCACACGTCACCTCTCCTGCCTCAGTCCCACATGATATGCTACATATGTACAGCCTCCCAGGAGGGGAAGCAGACGCTGGTGCCTGGCGTGAGAACGAAGGATGGAAAGATTGGAGCCAGCTGAGCCCTGGAGCTGCCGCTGCTGGGAAAGCCCGGCACATTCTATGTCCACTGGGCAAGGCTTCCTGCTCCTGGAAGTCAGTGCGCTGATCAAGCATGTGGGGAAGTGCAGGGGTGCTGCTCCCCGACGCCCGGAGAAGGGGGCGTGGCTGGCCTCCCGCTGGCTGGCAGCAGTGCAGGGGGGCCTAGTGGGCAGGCTCCCCATGCACCCTGAAGCGGTAGATGCAGGTGTACTCAGGGTGGCCCCAGTTAGTCAGGATCCGCAGCTCCACCACCTGGTATGTGGCCATTTTGGGGTCCTGGGAGGAGAAGAAAGAGGTTAAGAGTGTCGGAGCCCTCGGCCCTCAGCCCTCACTGGCAGCAGGCAGGTGGGGAGGTGCCACCCCTCGGGCCAGGCCCCCTGCCCTGGGGCCTCTGAGACCTGGACTTCACAGCTCCTGTCTTCAGACCCTGCAGAAGTGTCCAGCTGGTGGGCCAAGGGGCTCCAGAGGCCTCCCACCGGAGCCACCCACCGGGGCCACAGAAGGAAGGCCTGTGGCTGAGCACCGGCCAATTCATCCCAACCGACAACCCACAGGAGCTCTTGGTGACGGCAGCACTGCCTTCACGGAGTCTGCTGCTCTGTGTTGTTGGGAAAGAATCCCTTTTCTTTGAATGAAGCAGAATTTCTTTTCTTTCTCAAGTTGCCATCAGGCCTCTGTCTTCTATGCTCCAAAAGCCAGTTTTTGAGCCAGCTTTCGATGCCCAGCACAGTGTCTCCTGCTCTTCCTCTCCCCCTCCAGCCTCCTGTCCTCCACCCGCTCCTAAAGGCACAGTCTACACACACCCTGAGAAACCCCGGCTACTCCATGGCTTCGTTATCGCCTGGAGCTCACAGCTCAGTCTCTGTCGGGCCCGGTGACAGCTCCACGGGACCGTCTGACAGGTGCCTGCCCCCGTCTGCATTAGCCTCTTGGCTGCCCTCCCCACCTTCCCCTTCCCTATTGTGTCCGCCACCTCTCCATCCTCCGGGTGAACACCGATCGTCAACTCTGGCTTGCTTTCCTACAACCACTTCCCGACTGTCTCCCTGTCTCCAGGCTTGTCGCCCGTGGACTCACCATGTACACGGCCACAGTGATATTATACTGCACATCATACTGTCACTTCTCTGCCTAAAACAGCACTGCCCACCCCCTTCCACCCCCACCCTGAGGGCTGAGACTCTTTGGCCTGGTGTCCAGGCTCTCTTCCTGCCACTGGCCCTTCGCCTCACATCCCGACCTCACGCTAGTGTCCTCTGCTCCTCACCCTGCGGGAGGCTGCAGGTTCCTGGGCCCCAGCAGCCCCAAGGGATCAGCCTCCTGGGGGAGCTGGGGCTCTGCACTTCTGGGAAGTCTCTGTTCCACGCCTCGGGCTGCGGGAGGGCAGGCACCGTGGCTTCCTGTCTGAACCCGGGGCCTGGCACAGGGTAGTGGGCAGGGAAGTGAGTGTGCCACCTCTGCTGGCACAACAGAATCCTGTACCTGAAAATAGAATGTCTGGATGGGCTCCCCATCCTGGTTGTAGGTGAACTGGCCAAGAGGCGTCCCCTCCTGCTGCAGGTCTTCATCAAACCCCTGGAAAGAGCACAGGATGAGGCAAGAGCTGCTCCTGGACATGCGCCCGGCCACCGAGAGTGCCTCCCTCCGTGCCCACCGTCCCCTCCCCCTGGTGGGCTGCAGGGGACCTGAGCACCGGCAACAGGCCGCTGTGGGGTCTGTGACAGACACGTCACTTCACTCCTTGGGCCTGTTTTTCCCTCCGTAGCCTGAGACAACTGGGATCGAAGTCCCATTTCCCACCCCGGCCCCATCTCTTCCAGATCTGCTCCCCGCCCCCAGCCAAAGAATGACCCCCAACTTTATCCTCAGTAAGACCCCCAGGCCCTCCTGCAGCTCTCGGGCCCGCACAGCGGGGATAGATACTCACAAAGACAGCGAAGTCCTTGGGGGCACTGGAGATGGTGCTGTTGGGTGACAGGGACTTGGGCACATGCTCTAAGGTGACAGCAGTGGGGCGGATGCGGGCAGAGAGGCGGACCACGGCAAAGCCCTGGGGCCCCTGGAAGGCCCAGCAGTTGCCTGGGTGCACATCTGGCTGGAAGGGAAGAGCCGGGTCAGGGCAGGGCTGGGGACAGAGCCGCCCCAGCTGCACAGGCGACTGCTCGGGACACTGCTGTCGCCGCCTGGTGCCTACCTGGAGGATGACGCGGGGCGACTGGGAGTGGTACCACAGGGGGATGCCGAAGAGGCTGAGGAGGGCCGTCTTGGTCTCATAGGTCTCGGAACATCGGGTGCTGATCACACTGGCCCCTGACCCAGGAAAGAAAGGAGTGTGGGGGCCTGGGGCCTGGGGAGCAGGGGAGGGAGACCAGACAACCAGCTCAGCAGCCAGAAGGACCCGGCTTAAAGGGCTGAGGCCGCCCGAGGGGGGACCACTATTGCCCGTGTCCTCTCTGAGGACGGAGGGCAGATGCCCAGGCCCAGCCTGTACACCCAGCCCAGACCCCAGGGCAGCTGTGAACAGCCTCATCCCAGCCAAGGATGGCGCCTGGCACGTCGCGGGCCTTTGTGGTGAGTTCGGGGTTGGGTGACTTCTGATGAGCCCTGCTTGCCTCGCACACGGCCTGCTCCGGCAGATGCCAGCGGCCAGTGCGGGGACCAGGGCTCGGCTGCGGAAGGAGACGGCGCACGCAACTCCGGACTCCAGCGCGTAGTCCACCATCCCGATGCGGTCCTCACTGTAGCGCTTCAGGGCCTGGTTGACGATGCGTTGCACCTCCTAGTACAGGCACCAGCGCGGGGGTGACGGGAGGCAGACGGCCACCCTCGGACCTCCCCTGCCGGGCCCTTCTGTGCTTGCACCACGCTGGTGTCCAGCCACACATGCCACCCAGGCATGCTCCCCCCTCCAGTACCCGCCCCAAAGCCAACACTGAGCCTGCTGATGGCACACACAGGGAGCCGGCAGTGAGGGACATGCAGGTCTGTGGCTCCCGGGGAGGAAAGCAGTGTGTGTACAAGTGGGGGTCCCAGGGCATAATTTCTCACCTCCTCTGTCACCCCGATCACGCCTTCCTTCTGCAGCCTCAGCCCCATGCTGGCCACCGCCTCCTTCGCCGACTTGCCCTGCATCTCGGCCACGTGTCTGAGGATCTTGCCCTCCAGCTCCTGCAGCCGAGCCTGCATCTCCTCTCGCTGAAGGAGCCCCGAGCGGGCCCCCCCACCTTGGAGAAGGAACTGACTGACCCAGGCAGGGAACTGGGACTCCACCTAGGGACCGAAAAGAGGTCTCACTGTGGGAGGCCGGCAGGGCAGAGTCTGGCTGGGGAGAGAAGCAGGGAAGGGGTGTAGGCCTGTGAGGGGAGGGCTAGCATGTGCCTGCTCGGGCCACACAGATGAGAGAGTTATGAATGACCCCTCCCTGTCTCCCAACACAGGAAGACAACATCTGTGTCAAATCCAGGGCCAGGCCCCGTGGACTAAGGCTGCAGGGGCAGGAAACTGTCCCCTACAGACGCCAAGGACAGCTGGTCTCAGAGGGCGGGTGTTCACAGGGGACCTGGACGGCTCGGACTCACGTCATCCCGCATGGCCTGGAGCTGCTGCGGCAGGAGGCCCACTTGGTCCGCCACCGAGCTCTGCTTCAGGGCCAGGGCTGCCAGCTCCTGGCGCAGGCCTGCCAGCTGGCCCTCCAGCCGCCCCAGCTCCTTCATGGAGTTCTCCCGGAAGGACTCCTGGGTCATCCTAGTCCCAGAGAGAGGAGGGTGAGCCTTGGATGCGGGGAAAACAAGAGGACCCCTCACTGGCTCCTGATGTGAGGCTTGCCCACGCACACGGGCGACGCAAGGCCTGCTCGGGGGGATCCTGGCTGTGAGCACAGCGCCAGGTTTGCCTGACCCAGGGAGCTCATTCCTATCCCGCTCCCTCCCTGAGCCCAGATCCATCGTTCACTCAGCCTCTGCCGCTCGCCCCGCCATGAGAGAGAGAGGTCCAGGGCAGGGAGGCAGCGTGTGAGAGTGTGCGGAGAAGATGGTGTGTCTACGTGAACCCACGAATCCCAGGCTCTTGCCGTGCCCACCCCAGCCTCCCCTGCCCTCAAGCACAGGCCTCCGCACGTGGTCCTGAGCTGGCTTTCAGCCATCCCTCTCTCTGCTTAAAACAGCCAGAACTCGGCTCTGGGGCACTGCTCCCCAGTCCTGCCCGGGGTGGGAGGCAGCGGGCAGGGGGAGGGGCAGGCCTAGGCCAGACGGCAGCCCGTTACCTGTGCCACTCGGACTTCAGCTGCTGGAGTCGGTCCTCAGACTCCTGTTGCAGGCACAAGGGAGAGACACGCAGGATGTCAGGCTCAGAGCAATTGCCTTTGGGGATCTGTTCCCTTTGGGGTGTCTGCCTAACCACTTCCCTGCCCCAGGGTCTCCCATCTGCTCCAGCAAATGTCAAACTGGCCTCCGGGTCAAGGTCCTTGTGCGGGTCTCACCGGATCTGGTGCCCTTAGGCATTCATACACTCGCTCAGTCACTCATTCAGCACCCAGACCCAACACCACGGCCACCTGACTGTGCCCCTCCTGTCCCAGCAGCTCCCAGTGTGTCCCTGGAGAGCATTCCAGCCCAGGTGGGTTCAGTTCAAGCAGAAGTCAGGGGACTCCCCCAACCCCGCCCCCGCCCCACCCCATGTCTACGCAGGTCCTTTGGGCGGCCAAGGTGCTCCCTCGGCCCTAGAACGGAGGTTGAGTTGGGTCAGGGCCCATGTGGCCCCAGTGCCCAAGCCCACCTGGGAGGCCCGGACAATCTTCTTGAAGAGGTCTTCTGCGTCCTGCTGGTGTTCTGCTCTCAGGGCGCCCAGCTCTTCCTGTGGGCACAGCGGGAGGGCGGGGTCTCACGGAGCTGCGCTCAGAGGGCCCCTAACCACCAGTAAGTGGTGTGAATGCAACCCAATCCAGGCCTATTTGATGGCACCCTCAGCTCCCGCCTCTGCCACAGTGCTTCCTGGGAGCACTGCACACCCACGGGGTGCCGGGCACTGTAATCCACGTGCTCCCAGCCGGGCAGAGGCGTGGGTGCAGACAGCAGAGCGTCCGTGTGAAAGAGGAGGAAACTGAGACTGCCTCTCCCACATCAGGGGGCGCAGGGTCTCCCCCTCCCCCCGCACGCCCACGGTGTCACCCCCACGCGCACTCAGCTCGAGCCGAGACCACAGCTCCTCCCGCACCTGGATCCGGGCAGCGGTGTCCCTGCGGAAGTCCTCCTTCAGGGCGGCCTCTCGGCGGCTCACCAGCCCCTCCAGGAGCTCCAGCGTGTCCTCCTGGCTCAGGCCGCGGCCCCCGCCCTCGCCGGCAGCCCCCTGCCGCAGCTCCAGGCGTTCCAGGCGCATGGCCTCCTTCTGCCACGCGGAGGAAAACTCGGCGGCAAGGGCTTCCAGGCGCCGCTCCAGGGAATGCACCCGGGACAGAATGCGCTGCTCAGCCTGCAGGCGGGGGAGAAGCACAGAGGGGAGAGGCCTGCAGCCACAGTGCTTCCTGGACCGGGAAGGAGCTCAGACCCTGTGAACACTGCTGGGCCCGAGGCCCTCAGGCGGTCTCTGCCCCCCAGGTGGCAGCAGCTAAATGGGTTCGGTGGGTGTGGTGACAGCACAGCACAGGGTACGGGACACACAGCGGCTGAGGGGTCTGATCCCCAAGGAGGAGTGCACGTGGACAGGAGACGGGGACACAGGGCCCTCCCAGAAGAGGGTCCGAATGGATGGCCACAGGGGGCTGGGTGAGCCCACCCCCTTCCCTCGGTCGGTGCACGTGTGCCAGAGCGAGGGGCAGAGGCTCAGCTGACTGTCAATGGCTCCCACTTCTTCCGTCGGCAACTACGGCTAAAAGACCACTAATCTGAAAGCCTTTCTTTTTCCTCTTGAACTGGACGCCCACAGAGAAGACAGCACACAAGTCATGTGGACCCGAGGGTGGCATTTGACAGCGTGCCATGAATTTGAGAACCTTGTTGGCTTCACCACGAAAATCTTTGCCAAGAGAAAGCATAACACACAGCCTGTCAACTACCAAACGGCAAGGCCACTGGGTACAGAGGTCAAGTCTGATTTTCAAAAATTCCACTTTTTTGGCATGACTCAAAAAGCAAACAAACAGGAAAAAGTCAGGCTCATAACCTCTGCCCCTCCACCCGGTGCCCGCACCACCCCCTCCCAAACAAGGCAACTATGTTTATTAGTGTCTTTATGCAAATGTAACTTTTTCTTTTCTTTTATAAAAAAAAAGTGGTCCTGAAATTGAATTGTATCTAATGTCTTTACTAATGATTAAAAAAGGAAGTTTTATAAATGCCAGAATGTCATCAAATTAAATTCAGCAAGATACAACCAAAGTTAAATAACTGCAATAGTTTTAATTTTTCATTGTGGCCTCAGGACCTGCACACACACCAGCTGGTTATTTGTGCACTTCACACAGACACACGCACGCGCGCGCGCGCACACACACACACACACACACACACGCACAGATACACACACATACACACACGCGTGCGCGAGTGCGCGCACACACACACACACACACATGCACATGGACTGCAGGCTCTTTGAGGGTACAGCCTGGGCCTGTCTCCTCTGCCCCTGGCAGGTTGCAGGAGTGGCCCCTGTCCTCCCTGGGCCGCAGGTGCACCCGTGGGGCGTGGCCGGGCAGGTGCCCCCATGGAGAGGCGGGGCCTGTCTCCTGCTTGAATCTAGACTGGCTCTGGGGTTTGCTGAGGCCAACAGAACGTGGAGGATGCTAGTTCCAGCCGAGGCCTCGAAGGGCCTGGCCTGATTCTGCTCTTCTGGAACCTGCACGGCTGCTGTGAGAACACAACCGGCCTAGCCTGCTGGACAACCAAAGCGCGGGGAGCCCAGCCGCCCGCTGACCCACCAGCCAGGTGGAGCCCAGCCAAGGCCAGCTGTCCGTGCTCGGACCAGAAGGGCCAGCCAGGGGACCCACAGACTCGTAGCTAGTCTAACGCTTGTACTCGAAGGCACGAATTTTAGGGGAGGTTCATCTGTGCTAATAGATAACTGACCAAGATATCACCTTATTCATACAAGTGCTCAGTAAACACAGGATGGGGCAAAAGTAGGTTTACAGTGGTGAGTACACGAAACACAGAATCTATTTTTGTATTATTTATTAAGTACTGTATTATTTTCATAAGAACAACTGTAAACCTGCTTTTGCCCACCCTGTACTTGTGAGACTGTGGGAAGGAACACAGCAATGAGACCACTTGTCTGACTCCTGTCCTCCTGTTTCCTGTGCTTAGGACGGTGGGGACTGCGGGGCAGTTCTGAGTCATATCTGAGCCGACCGCCTCCCAATACCTCCACTCCGAATGGTGGAGAAAGGGGTGCCCGGGGGACGAGGGTGCCCCAGCGAGGGCGGCACCTCTCTCGGCTGTGTGCCAGGTACAGGTGGGCCAGTCTACGTGCAGGGAAACCAGCGGCGAACAGCGGCGGCGGGAGCCTGCGCTCAGACACTCACCTGGGAATCTCTGGGCTCCCACACCTCACGCTGCTGGCTGCTGCCCTTCGCTGCCCACCAGGAAACCAAGGTGGGGTGGACCGTGTGCAGGCCGTAGGGGTAGAAATTCTCGAGCCCCTGACACAGGGAAAAGCTGGGTTATCTGGCTGGG
>NW_005872074.1:75088-81284 GCF_000147115.1 Myotis lucifugus
GCGCACATGCTAAGGGCTTCTGCCTACACAGGTGCCAGGCTCAGGGAGGACCCAGGAGAGCCAGACAGGCGTGGCCGAGGGCCCGGGCGCAGGTGCCCAGGCTCGGTCCGACCCACTCGTCCTGCCTCCTTCCCTTTCGGGTCGGTGATCCCATCCCCCTCGTTTTCAGCTCTGCTCGGCACTGCCTCCACCCACACAGTGCCCTGCGCTGCTGGCTCCGCAGCCCCATTTCGGCAGCTCCTGTCCTACCGTCCCCTGTGGCGGCGGGTCAGCTCACCGTAGGTCAGGCCGGTCAGGAGCAGCAGCAGCAAGAGGAACCACAGGAACGCCTTCAGGGATGAGAAGCGCCTGGACCGGGGCGGGTGGGGCGGGCGGGGAAGGCGGACACGTCAGAGGCTCGGGGCCTCTCGGTCCCCAGGAGTCCCTGAGATTGTTTTCTGAGTGCTCAAGTAATGGGGACAATGATGACCCTGTGAATTTTACTGATCTTATTAAAAATAAGTAGTGGAGTCTTTTAAAAAAACTAAAATTTTCATATACAGAGGTCCCCTATGCAAGCAAACATAGGAAAAAGTATGGAACTCCTTAAACAACATTTTCTTTTTAGAAAAATGGGAACGCATTTCTCGGTGCCATGAATCCATCCTCGCCCCTCTTCTCAGCATAGCTGGCCCCACTCCACCAGGATACAGCCAGAGGGACCCTGACTTCTGGCCTCGATCCTCTTCCTCTGCTCACGGGCCGGTTCCCAAATCCCGGCACAAACCCACAGCCTCAGGCAGCTCCTGAAGTTAAGGTGGACCCTGGGGTCCAGGTCGCCACGGGGCCGGGAGGGAAACACCACGCTGGGCTAGAGCCAAGGCCCCACCAGCAGGAAGGGGCCGGGCGGGCCTGAGACTCAGCCTGGGACTTTCTGACTCCTTGTCCAGGAGGAGTCTCGCTCACCTGGTTAGAACGAAGACATCGAGGAGGGAGGCAGCCGTCGTCAGGCGGTACCAGGTGGTGCCGACCCACCAGTAGAGGAGTCCGAAGAGCCGGCCTGGAAGAGGGGCCATCAGGCCTAAGTGCCACCCTGAGGGGCAGGGCCTGCAGTCGTGGCTGCAGAGCATCCCTCTCTCTCCCCCTGCGGTCCTCCCTGCCTTGCCACACACCCGCCAGGCACCTCTGTCCTGGCAGCTGGCCACCAGTCCCTCTAACCCCCCCTACCCTCCACCCACTCCACCAGCGCCCTCTGCCCTGCGCCACAGCTGTTCCTGCCCTTCTGACTGCGAGGATGTTCCCATGGCTCTCGGCCCCTGTGATTATTCTAGAATGAGCTTCCCCGGTGGCCCTACAGCCCCTCTGTGTGGGTTGGACACCCAGGAGAGATGGGTGAGAAGGGGCTGCTGTAGGGAATGGAGACAATCGTGCATGGAACAGCCAGCACCCACCTGGGAAGGTGACCACCGTCCAGAAGAAAGAGCCTGCCCGTGAGACCGCGCCCCTCAGCCGTGAGCCGGAGCCCTGCTGGGCCGCCTGTGAGTACCCTGCAGGGAGGGAGCGGCTGTCTGTCCTCTCAGGAGAGCCTGGGACGGGCACTGCCTGCCACTGTCTTCTCCCTCAGCCGGTGCACTGGGACCCCGGACCATTCTCCGCATCCCCGTGCCACACAGGCTGGCACCCAGTCGGCCAGTAAGCGTGTTCCCATGAGCTCCCTGCCTGCACCCCTCCCCTCAACCACTGTTCAGACCAGACCTAGGGGTCAGGCACCTCCTCGCATGCAGCCATGGGAAACGCTTGCTGGGAGTGAGCAGACAATGGAGTTGACCTTGACTCTAGGCCTAGTGGGGCAGGGACGGCCCATTGTGTTGGGGGACACCTCAGGCTGGGGTTCAGGGCGCTACAGGCACAGGAGGGACGCCAGAGGGTCTGCGGGGGCGCCTGCCCAACACCAGGCTCCCTCGAGCTGTCAGGGAGCCCGGGCGGCGGGCCTGGAACCCGGCTGAGTGTCGCCTACCTACGTAGTCGTCCTCAGAGGAGTAGCCGGAGGAGGACCCCGGGAAGTCCTCGGAGAGCTTGGCCCCCACCAGCCCGTTGATCTTGCTGCTCTCGGTGTCCCCCGTGCCTCTCCTCCTCCTCACGGGCAGGTCCTCACCTGCGGAGGGAAGAAGGCGGGGTTCTCCTGGGCAGAGATGCCGGGGAGGGTACTCGGGGAGCCCCGGGGGGACACCCTGGTGGACTCTGTCCTCGGCCCCTCCCGGGAGGGTGAGCTGGGCCCAGCCCCTCTGTCTCCTGGCTCGGAGCCGCCACGTGGCTCCTGTCATCCGCAGGGACCTGGGTGGGAGCTGACCCCTGGGAGCCCCCCGCTGGCCCCGTGGGGTCAGGAACCGGGTGAGGGAGCCGCACTTGGGACCTTGTTTCCAGAGGAAGGGTTCCACTCACTCCAGTAGCGGTCACTGTGCAGCTGGTCATCGAGGATGGAGCTCCGGGCCAGGGAGGCGGCCCGGGGGCTGCCGTAGTAGGACTCCCTGACCACGGACTCGCTGTAGTAGGTGTGTGAGTCCGAGGGGCCCAGCTGGGGCGCCGGGGAGAGGCGCTTCGTGCTGCTGGGTTTCCTCTTCACGGTCCTGCGGTGTCAGCCAGGAGGGAAGAGGAAGGTGAGCCAGGTCAGGAGGAGGATAGGCAGCCAGGCTCCCACTCCTGCAGTGAGTGGGTTGGCCTTGTTGCTAGGCAACTCACAGCCTCCGGCTACAGACCCGCACGGAGCAGAGCACAGGTAGCTCCTCGGCTCCCATTATCTCCTCATCTCACCAGCAGGGAGATGGTCAAGGTGATGAGTCAAGATTGGAATCTAGGTCTCTAACTTCAAAGCCAGGCGGTTTTTCTCACGCTTCTAATGATCAGTAATTCCTACAACCCACTGAAAACCCAGACAAGCCCGACCTGCCTCCAGGGGCCTCAGGGGCTGTCTGAGGGCTCCTGTCTGCGAGGGGGCAGGATGAGGAGGCCCCGCCTCACTCATTTCCTGCTAACGTGGGACGCCCTCCCCTCCTGGGGCTTGGCTGCCCCTTTGTCTGCTCCCTACCAGATGTCCCTGTCCTGCGGTGAGTACACCGAGTGCAGGTTTCCAGGGGGCCTGACGGAGAGACTGCCTCTCACAGCAGCAGGCGTTTTCTGGCCAGGCTTTTTCTTGAAGCTGCCTCTCCCCACTTCCTGTTCTCTGATACAGAGGCCGTGGCCTGGCTTACAGGAGGGGGAAGTGGTACTCATCCTGGCCTCCTCACAGGAGTGGATGTCCCCTGGGCTGGACATGGGCGTCTTATCTCTGCCCATGAAGGTCACAACAGGGAGAGGCCGTGCAGGGATGCCCAGCCCTCTGCTCTGCGCAGCAGCACGATCCACGGTGTGGGAGGTGGGGGGTTAGGGGTAGAGGTGGGGGGTGGGGGGTGGCAATCCCCTACCGGAAAGGACTGTCCTTAAACAGGGTGCTCTGGCTCCCCGCCACTGAGCTCCCGCCACTGCTGCTGCCGCCGTCATCGTCCCCCTGGGAGTAGCGGGTGAGGCGCTGGCTTCGACGAGACATGATGAGGTGGGATGGGGACCCTTCCCCTAAAGAGAGTCTTGGGAGAGAAAGGAGGGCCGGTGAGGCTTGGGGCTGTGCTAGACCCTACCTGGCGGAGGAGAGACAAGGCATTTTCACTTTCAAAACAGCCTGTGATGCGGGAGACAGCCCTCCCCACCTGCTGCAGCCCGCACCTGCCCTGGGCTCACACCTGCCCTGGGCTCACTCGGTGCCCAGGCAGCCTCTTTCCACCAGGTTTGCTCATTTTCAGTTTATCTGTCACTGAGCTCCGTGAGAGCCAGAACTGTCCTTCCGCAGCCTTTGGCCTGTGGCACACGAGAGGCACAGGAGATGCTACATGAATGTCTCGATCACTGCTGCCCGCACAGACCCCCAGCCCAGCCGCTCCACTGCACGCCTCTCCCTGGAGCAGGGGCCACTCCCATCCTCGCCGTTTCCGGGGGAACAGGCTTTCCTTTTCTTTCCTGTAGCTCTACTCATGGGCCAGGGCCCCAGTCAAACTGACTCCAGGGACCCGTTCCCAGCCCCAGCCCCCTGCACTCTAACAGGGGCTGTACGCTGGGTCCCCTCCGCTAGTTACTGTCCCGCATCAGGACATCTCGTCGTCATGGTGATGACAAAACACTCAGTAAATGCCTCCTAGGTACCTGGCTCCTACAAACCCATTTCTGATCCTACAAGCAAGGAAGACATCATTAGTGCCATGGTACAGCGGAGGAGCCTGGGACACGGCTGACGGGTGACTTGCCCACAGCCACCAGCCCCTAAGGGACTGAGCCGGGTTTTGAGCTCAGATCTGACGGGTGACAGGGCTGGCTCTTTCCACCCCACCGAGAAGTGTTCAGGTTGTTTTAGGAGTGTGGTGTGTGGCCCCAACTAGGGTCTCTATAGCCTCAAATATGTTCCGAACAGGCTGTAGATAACGTTGTTACACAACAGATATTTGTTAACAAACTAACAAAACGGGCAGCGGAGCAGCAGTGTGGGAACCAAGGCTCCGGAACTGATGACGCAAGGGCGGTCCGGTGAAAGGCCTGGCAAAAGGTGCTGTTCTGCGCTGGCCGGCTTGGCTCAGTGGAAAGAGTGTCGGCCTGCGGACTGGAGGGTCCCGGGTCCCATTCCGGTCAAGGGCATGTACCTCGGTTGCAGGCTCCGGCCCTGGATGGAGCATGTGCGAAGGCAACCAATTGATGTGTCTGTCTCTCTCCCTTCCACTCTCGCTAAAAATCAATGGAAAAATATCCTCAGGTGAGGATTAACAACAACAACAAAAAGAACAGATGTGAGCTCTTCTTTAAAAAACAAAAAACACGTGCGGCCCTGCCACCCAAGGGGGACTAATAAGCTCCAGAAACCCAAATTCAAAATCCCGGATTACAACGTGGAGTGTCACCGTCCACAGCGCCTCTGCCAGCCCGTTACAGCCACGGCGACCTCGGCCCCCTCGAGAGGGCCTGGTCCTCGACACCTGCTCTCCCTTCCAAGACTCCTGGCTGCGGTTTAAATGACTAGTTCTCTCTAACACATCCCGGCTTGGGCTACGGAAACCAGAAGGTCTGGTTAGCCCAGCTGGCGGATTCTGCAAAGTCCTCTTCTGAAAAGCAAGCAGCCTCACGTCCTGGCCTCACTGGTGTCTTCTCGGTGGGACGTCTACCTGGCGTCTCCCTCTGGTTCTAGCCGGGCTTGGCAAAGGGCTGCTGGTAGGAGCCGAAGCAGGAAGTGGGCCTGGGTTCTGGTCTCTATTCCACTCCTTATATGGTAACTCCCTCCCCTACTGCCCTCCCCACCTGAGGCTCCAGCTGCCCACAGCCCCTCCTCCTAACTCCCGCCCCACTGAGTAGAGGCCTGCGCTCTGGGGTAGAAACAAAGCAAAGTGTTTACCCAATACTGAAGGCCGGGCGGCGAGAACATACATATTCATATGGACATGGGGGGGCGGGAGGGGGGGCTGAAAACTGTCAGCGCCTGCAGCCTCCCGAGGCGCCGGTGGCATGCTGGGACCACAGAACAGTGTGCAACTGAGTTTTCACCAGAGGAAAAAGGTCAAGGCTCCTCCTCCAAAACAAAACAGGAGAGAAGCCTCCGGACGCTCCAGTATTTTGCATATGAGAGTAGACAACGCCCCCAACACACCGGGCCAGGGAAGAAACCGCAGCGAAAACACCCTCCCCGCTTCTGCGCTGAGCAACATCCTTTTCTCGGTGCCACCTTCCTCCAGGCCCGTCACAAACTTACAGGACAGGATCTGCCCCGTGTTCAGACTTGACGCAGATCTCGGGTCTCTCCCGCGGGCCATTTCCACGCGGGGCACTCCCCGGGGCCTGGACCGCTCCAGGTGCCACCCCCCCCTCACTCCCTGAACCCCATAGAGATGTTTACACGCCGCCCCGGCTTCTCTGCTCCAGGTCGCACTCCCGCCCCCTACTTGTCTGGGCTCTTTTTAGAACTCGGCCAAATGGGCTGCTCCCTATTCCGAGTTGTGAAAGGCGGAGGCCGGGAACTGCCTGTCCCTGGACGCTGCCCGACTGGCACCAGGACATTGGGCACTGCCCTGGGCACGGCAAAGAGGCAGCCGGGTCCTCCCTCCTCTCCCCCCGGGCACCCTCCCCGCCGCGGGAAGTCCCGCCTGGAGAC
>NW_005872074.1:82026-86529 GCF_000147115.1 Myotis lucifugus
ATTTACTTCATCACCACCTTTTGCGCGGTTTCCACTCCGCTTCCCTCGGAAGGCCGCGGCTCTGGGAGCGACCAACGCGGGCCTGTGACGAAACCATATAGAAGGTAGGGCGTTGGCTACACTGTCCCCACGGTGAAGTCAGGTCCCCCGACCCAGTCGCCTTGACCGCCAGAAGGGAGCTTAGGCCGAGTCTCGTACCTCATCTACCCTACGTCTCCGTCGATCCCCACTCTCAGAGGGATTCTTCGGGAGCTTCACACTTGCATGGCCTCCTGGACGAGAACTCACGACAATACAACAACTCACTCGGCTTTCAGGACGCCAGGAGATCGTGTGTATGGGTAGTC
The DNA here is from genome assembly GCF_000147115.1 of Myotis lucifugus. Lineage (NCBI taxonomy): Eukaryota > Metazoa > Chordata > Mammalia > Chiroptera > Vespertilionidae > Myotis > Myotis lucifugus. The sequence continues at coordinate 82,374 of NW_005872074.1, forward strand.
GAGGGCACATCCCCCGGGGAGGTTGGCCCGCGGGGGATGGGGTCAGCAGGGGGGAGCCGACTCCCCGGAGCCGTATGAGCGGTGAGCCCTCCGCGAACTCTGGGCAGCTTGTCCGAGGCGCCTGCGTAATTGTCCCCCTGGCCAGGCCTTTCTACCCATTTTGCAGACGAGGAAACTGGCGCACAGAGGTTTTAAGTGATTTGCTTCAAGCCACACGGCTAGAAAGAGGCAACACTGAGATCAGAAGACTCTCTTCACATCCAAGCCCGCGTCTTCCGTTTTAGGTTGATTTGGGGGTTCAGACACGCAGGAGGCTCTGCCACCGCCCAGGCTGCCCCGGGGCCCCCAAGTCTCATTGCGGAAGCTCTGCTCCGCGTGAGGAGGAGCTGGTGCTAGAAGGCAGGAGCGCGGATGGATACCAAGGAGGGAAAGGCTGCCTGCCCGGGTCCTGGTGCCCGGGTCCCCCAGACCCAGCCTGGGCGGAGAGGAGTCGCTTTCTCTGCAGGCTCTTAGGGGAAGGCGGAACAGGCGGCCGTTGTTTCACTTTAAAGTGCCAAGAGGAAGAGACAGATGACAAAATCAGAGACAGGACCGGAAGGGGGCAGGAAGGGAGGTACTCCATGGGGCACTGAGGACATTTGAAGCACAAAAAACGGCCCCCCGCCCTCCCCAGGCCTCACTGCCCCACCTGGGAAATGGGGGTCTCACCTGCACTTACGCTTCTTGAAGACAAGGGTGCTGGCAGTGCTGCTTGCGGCTTAGATGGAGGGCTCCCCGAGGCCAAGGGCTGGCTCTGAAGGACCCAGCACAGGCCTGGCTCATGTCTGAGCACCTGCTGAGAACTCAGGTCAGATTTAGGGGCAGCGTCCAGGGAGGGGCAGGGCTCTCTCTTGACCTTCTCCTCACCAGGGCGCTTCACTCCCCTTCTGTCCTGGCCGATTTCAGTGGAGCCTCCAGATCCCACCATCTCCCTTGCAGAGCCTGCGTCCCTCCTCTCCCAGGGTCCTGGCCGAACCACCTCCCTCCCAGGATGCGCTGGTCTGTGAAGCGGGAGGTCATGTGCCTTCCACTGGTCTCTGGCAAGGGCCGTGGCCGCAGGCTGGTAGGAGGCAGGCCCTTCTTACACTGCGTTGCCTCCATGCGCCTTTAGTAGGCGAATAACGGGCCGAAGACACGGGGTCCCAATCCCTGGAACCCGTGGATATTGCCACGCGTGGAAAGTCTTGGCAGATTCGATTAAAGGAAGAATGTTGAGATGCAGACATTATCCTGGATTATCGGGGTGGGCCCTCCATGTAATCACAGTGTCCTTTTAAGAGAGAGGCAGAGGAGGAGAGGGCAGTGTGACCATCGCGGGGGACACTGGAGAATGTGGTCCCAAGACAAGGAATGCTGGCCGCCACCAGGAGCTGGAGAGACGAGAAATGGACTCTCCCCTGGAGCCCCAGAGGGAGCATGGCCCTGCGACAGCTTGATTTCTGCCCAGCGATTTTGATGTTGGACTTCTGGTCGCCTGCCCTGTGAGAGTAAGTTTCTGTTGCTGCAAGTCACCACGTGTGTGGCAATTCGCTGCAGCGGCTACAGGAAAGTGAAAGGACCCTGGCTGCCGGGGAGCTGGCAGTGTCCTCACTCTCGGTCATTTGACACAGGCACACTGAGGACCCCCTCGGACCAGTCCCTGGCCCATGTGCCCAGGTCCATGGGGGAGGCAGGCAGGTTCGCAGGTCATTCCACCACCGTGTGGGGTGTCATGGGGACGCCCTCGTCTCTGGAAGCACAGAGGAGAATTGGGAATGCTTGTCTAGGGCTCCCATGATACGCCAGGCCCCTCCCTCGGTCCCGGCAGTCCTCACTGACACCGTGTGTCCTCACACACACACCTGTCTCCCACCTCTCCTCCCCCCCCCCCCCCATCTCCCTGCCATCTGCTCACTCAGCATCTCTGCCCTTCCGGGTTCTTCTCTGTCTGGCCACCATTCATTTGGCTAGTCTTCTCCCAGCCCCACACTCCTCTTTCTCACTGCTCCATTTTTGCTCCTTCTTCCATCATCATCATTCCGTAAACAGTGGCAGGTGGGGGTGGCGGCGTTGCCCCGCCTGGAACAGGGTCTTGGGGCCTGACAGTGCGGCCACGGCCGCGGGGCCGTTATGGTTTTCTTCATTGCTGGACACTTTTGCCTTAGTGGCCCCTTCCTTCATAAAAAATTTTTTTAAATTATATTTTATGACCACATTGGTAGAAAGATGGCTGTAGTCTCGGCCTCATTCATTAGTAATTACTCATTATCAGGATATTTAATGTTCCTTCTGGGTTTCAAAGAAATGCAGATGAAATCATTTCGGTGTGCCTCCAAAGCACCCTGGGCCACGGGTGCCGTGTCTGCTCGGTTTCGCAGAGAGGGTGGCCCGCACTGGGGCTCAGCGAGGGGCGCCACCCGGAGCTCCGGGGCCCGGCCCTCCCTCTGCTTTTGCGGCAGCGGCGGCGCGGTGGCTGGTCAGTGTGGCCATGGTGACCAGCGAGGAGGACGCGGCATCTTAGCCCTGGTTCCAGGCCGGGGCAGCGCCTGCTCTGTGACCCGGGCCCGGCCACTGCACCTCTCTGAGCCCCTTTCCTCACTCGTACAAGGAGAGGAAGAGCAGTGTCCTGCCTGCGGTGGGCATGGCCGTGTGGCCTCGGGCCTGTTTCCTCCTACGTGAGCGCAGGTGAGGGGACCTGCTCACTCACCAAGGAGGGGGAGGGAGTTGGGCCTGGTCTGTCCTGGACTCCTGGTCAAGTCAGGTGTCTCCTCTGTGCTTCCGGACACGTGGGCCAGGCGCTGGTCCGAGGGGGTCCTCAGTGTACCTGTGTCAAATGCCCACATGGGTGAGGACACTGCAGCTCCCTGCAGCCAAGGCCACCACCGCTACGCCTTCCTCCCGGCCGACAGGGAGTTGGCGTCTGTCATTAGACCATCACATCAGAGGATCCTTGGTGGGGGCCGGGGCGGGGGACTGTAATACCAAGCTTCCTGGCTGAGGAACAGGTTTGGCAGCTGTGGAGAGGCAGTCATCTCAGGGGATCCGGTGCCCCCCCCTCCTCCGTGGGGATGTGCTGTGGGCCCTGCCCAGCCTGGCGACGCTCTTTCATCTGCAGCGCTCAGAGCGCCAGCACCCGGCGGCAAGCGCAGTTAAGCTCTATTTACGGAGGAAGTCTAGTCCCATGAGAGGCAGGCGCTGGATCCAGGCCTCTAAGTGGGCTCTACCACGGGTCAGGGACAGGCCATGGACACGCCTAGTCAGGCTCTCCGGGTGCCTGTGCCCGTCACCTCTGCCCCCCACACCCACATCATCAACAAACTGCCTGACTGGCTCCCAGTCTCCAAGGGCCCGATCCCAGCGGCCCTTTCCTCAGCCTGCGCCCTGGCCTGAATGCCCGTTCCCCGCTTCTCGGCTGAAGTTCTAAGAACATGCAAGGATGAGCTCAAATTTCCCTGCCCCTACGTATCCAAGGCAGAAGGAATGGCTCCCGCATGGTGTCCCCATGTCCTGAGCGCCTCTCTATCTGCGCACACACTCTACCCGTGCCCGGCCTCAACTTTCCCACCCGCGCAATGGGGACAGTAATTGCAGCCCTTCCCGGCCCGCCGGTGGCTGTGGAGACAGATGAGGTGGGGAGATGGGAGCTCTCCAGGGCCTGGGGAAGGCGCGGCACGAGGACCCACGGAGGCGGCCAGTCCCCCAGCTGGGTCAGTGTTGGTGGGGCCGCGTGCCTTTCCCACGCAGGGCACCCTGAGGGCCTCCTCACTCAGCGCCCAGCGATCAGCACTGAGCCTGCGTGGGGAGAGTGTTCCATCATGAGTCCCTCAGCAGATCCCCAGAGAGGGTGCAGGAGTCGGGGGGGGGGGGGAGTCGGGTGACAGGCCTTGACGGCACCCACCTGGGGCGGAAAGGGCTTCAGCGGCTGAACGTGCTCATCTGCTCAGCTCAGAACCGCTGGGCAGGCAGCCCTTCCACCAGCGCCTCCGAGAGCCCCAGCCATGCACCTGGGCACCATCTCCAGCAGGGCCCCGCCTCTGGCCAGGGCTCCTGGGGCTCAGAGGCTCCCATCAGCATCGCTCGGGCTGAAGGCTGGTGATGGGAACTGTGGGCTTCAGAGGTGCTCTTTTTTTTTTTTAAA
>NW_005872074.1:87152-105633 GCF_000147115.1 Myotis lucifugus
TCATCCCCCTGGCCCGAGAGAGGACTCCCTTCCTACAGCTGGGGTGTGTGTGCACGTGTGTGTGTGCATGTATGTACATGCCTGTGTGTGTACAACACAGACAGTAGATTTGGGAGTGCCATGACCTTGGGCAAGGCGCAGAGTGCTCATCAGGCCACAGCAGGGGCTGAGCGAGCTGCCTTTACGGTCCCTCCCAAAGCCCAGCCCGGCTCAGCCCTCCCCACTGGCAGTGGCCCTCCCTGAACCCGTCCCGCCCCCAGGACACGCCCGACTCCACACCCAGCCCAGCGCCTGCTGGGGCAGCTCTGTAGGTGTGTGTGTGTGTGTGTGTGTGTGTGTGTGTGTGATGCCTGCTCCACCCGTCCCTCCTCTCTCTCCTGGCTGCCTGCCCACGCTCCTGCCACACAGGCTATGAGAGGCCTCAGGTCGCCATCCTTTCTCCTTTCTGTCTGGAGTGTTCCAAACCCTCCTGTTCTCTCCCCCACATCCCTGGCCTCTCGGTTACCCCATCCTCCTCCTGGGTTTGTTCTCTGCAGCTTTGCTCGTGGGGCCAAGGGGCTGTGGTTATTCGTAATTGAGGCAATTTCTCAGTCTTCCTCTTCCGGCCTCGGCCCAGCCCACAGCTCCCACCTCAGATCCCTCAGAGCCAGGTCCCTGCCTCCACCGCACGCCCCATGGCACCCCTAACCGCCAGCCTCCCTCCCACTCCTCAGAGCCCGCGCCCCTTCTGCCTCCCTTTCTAGGATTAAACACTTCCCTTTGGGACCCCCTTTGGGGTCCATCTCCTTCTCCTGCTGGACAGTCTGCCTGCCCCCTTGAACCCTCTCCTGTCTCCTCCTCGGTGAGCCCTGGTTCCCCAACTGGACTCTGGAGCTTTTCTGGGAGCCCGGGAGAGGGGAGGGCGCAGGGGGAGGAGTGGGTGGTGACCAGCTGAGGAGCCGGGTCCTAAGCCCCTGGACCTCCATCCTCACGGCAGCCCTGCGAGCGGGGACTGCTGAGCAGGCAGTTACTGGAGGGGGCATGGGGCTCAGAGCGCAAAGTGGAGGTGCTGGGCCAGGCTGGACCGTAACTTCAGTGCGGGTGGCAGAGCACACAGTAGGTGCTCAATAAATGTTTGCTAATGAAGAACAGAAGGAAGTCAGGTCTGACAGACTCAGAGCCACCATGCCTTTTCCCACTTGGGCCCGACGAACCTGAAGAGGTGGGCTATGGTCGGCTGGGCCTCAGAGAAGGACAAGGTGCAGGCAGAGCCCAGCCAGCGCCCTCCACGCCCTCCAGCAGGCCCCGGCCAAAGCAGTTGCTGGTGAGCATGTCATGCCCACATATGGCCACAAGAGGCCGCCCCACGCCACCAGCCCCGAGGCCTCCTAGTGGCGGAGCAGGGATCTATAGCGGGATGTCGGGAGCGGGGTTGGAGGACTGTACCATGTGGAGGGGTGGCTGACAGGTGCACCACAAGGAGGGCCCTTGGGTCAGAGGAGAGGGTGGCTGGTCTCGGGACACAGCCAGCCCGGGCAGAGCCGGGAGGTTCCCTCCCAGGTCCTGTCATTTTGGGGGCACGTGATGATTAGCTTTGCCTGGGTTCCCCGGCCTTCTGGACTGCAAGGCAGGCATGGGGTCAGGAGAGCAGGCTGGGGGATGGGAATCGTGGGCGGGGTTCGTGGTGGAGTTGGCCAGATCCAAGGCCATGATCCTCCTCCATCAGGGGCCCCAGGGGTCACGCTGGTGTACAGCTCATGCCCATGTGGAAGTGTTCTCAGTGGGGTAGGTGTCCAGGGGTCTGGCTTGGCAGCTCTGCCCCCTTGCTTGGCCCTCGCTGACCCTGGGACCCTGTCTCAAGGTCAGGCTGGCCCTGGATGCCCAGGCAGCGGGCCTTGCTGAGAGGCACAGAGGCCAGGCTGGGCCTGGCAGGCGGGTGAGAAACTGGGCTCTGTCCTGGGGCCGTGGGCAAACTATCTGGCAGGGGTGCCGCTGGGAGCTGCGTGGTCCTCCTGGTTACTGTTGGGTGAGCAAGATGTGGGTGGGGCCCAGCCGGCGTGGCTCAGTGGTTAGTGTTGACCTATGAACCAGGAGGTCACGATTCAATTCCCAGTCAGGGCACATGCCTGGGTTGTGGGCTCGATCCCCAGTGGGGGCGTGCAGGAGGCAGCCGGTCAATGATTCTCTCTCATCATTGATGTTTTCCTCTCTCTCCCTTCCTCTCTGAAATATATACATATATGTGAATATATGAAAAGATGTGAGTGGGGAGGTGGGCTAGGAGGCGGCTCCCTGGTGCCTGCACCCCAGCTCACAGCCCAGCTCATGCTTGACCAGCAAAGCAGGCGACTGGCCCTTGGCTGCCTCCCGTCAGCCCTCCAGCTGGAAAGGAGACTTGTGTTCCTGGTTCTATGGCATCGAATCCTGCCAGGAGCCTCCAGGGCTCCCTGCCTCTGGTTGGCAGCAGGGGTGTGCCCCACCCAGCCCCAGCCTCAGCTCTGCCCACTCCCCACCCACAGCTCCTTTGGCTGCTATGCCCTGACCCCTCCTCACCTCCCTGGGGCCTACGGAAATCCCTTTCAGGCTCAGCTCAAATGTCACTGCCTTCGAGATGCCCTCCGGGCAATCTGGGCATTGAGGCCTCTCCCTGGCACCCCCAGCCTGTTTGTGGCCAAGGTCACAGTGGGCAGGGAACACTGCGGAATGGCAGGGACTGGCCGTCTCCAGCCATTCCAGGGCCCGATGGTCTATGCAGCATTCAGCTAGATGGGGGAAAAGAGGAGTGCCCGCTTCAGGTACCCTGTTGCTCAAAGCTTCCTAGAAAAGATTTTTCCATCCATCCATCTGTCCATCCATCAATTCACCAGCCATCTGTCTATCCATTATCTATCTATCCATCCATCCATCCATCATCCATCCACCCACCCATCCATCATCCATCTGTCCATCATCTATCCATCCATCTGCCATCTGTCCTCCATTCATCCATCCACCATCCATCTGTCCGTCTATCATCCACCCATCCATCATCCATCCACCCATCCACCCATCCACCATCCATTTGTCCATCATCTATCTATCCATCCATCATCTATCCATCCACCCACCCATCCATCATCCATGTGTCCATCCATCATCCATCCATCCATCTGACCATCCCCAAAACCGGGGGATGGCTCCCCAGACTGACCCTGACCCAAATCCTTCCAACTTTAAAGCACTTCCACATGTGTGGCCACCACCTCCCCAGCGCCCTACAGGAACCTTGGGAAGGAGACAGGGAGGAGCAAGAAACTGAGATGATTGAGGAGCAAGTGGCTTGTCCCAGCTGGCAGGCTGACCCTGGAGGGGGTGTAGAGCGGGGGCTCTGGGTCACAGGCCTGGCCTGTGATGAATTCTGGCTCTGCCACTCAGCCGCTGTGTGGCCTGGAGCGGAGCCGCTCTGGGCTTCACCCCTCGTCTGAACAAGGGCGGGGGACACTGATCTCCTCACAGAGTGAATGTAAGCAGTCACGAGCAGAGCTTGGAAAAGGCTCAGTGAAGTGCCTGGCACACCTGGGGCACCCAATAGTTTGAGAATATTAATACCAATTTAGGTCATCTGCCTCCGGTTCACCCCCACCCCCACCCTCACCCCCGCCTTTCTAAGGATGAAAGATAGCAGCTGGCAGTGGGAGGTGGTTGCTTTAAATACCAGATGAGGAGAACAAAAGGAAAACAGAACAGGGCTGGGTGTGCAGCCCCGCCTTCCTCCTCCCAGAATGCCCGTCCTAACTTTTATCACGGCAGCTTCCATTCGGTTGGGTGACTGGGTTTAGTCTTCCTTCCTGACCAACCGTGAGCTCACAGAGGGCGAGCTCTGTGGCTTTTCCATCTTTGCATCTGCACTCCTGGGGCCTGGCACGCGATAGCTGTGGAATAAACATCTTTGAACTGAATTAAATCATGCGAGACTGAAAACTTCTTGATAGTAGCTCAGTCTGGCCACCAAGGGCATCCCAGTCAGTGTCCACATGGCCCCATTCAACTGCACTCAGCCCGAACCCCAGAGGTACTGGGCAGCGCCAGGGCCAGGGGCTGTGCAGGGCACAGGGTTTCAGCGGCCTCGCTGTCTGGCCAGACGCCTCTCGGTGCCTGGGACACACCACACTCTGAGGATCCTGAACACGTCTCCCCCAACCTCAAGAGGCTGTAGATGGAGTCAGTTTTTGGCCATTTTAATTGTAAAAACCAAGACATTTATATAAATAAGACCGCTATGTAAAATAGGATTCATCCTTCTACTAAAGCACTCTCCCCACACTCAAAAAGAATATAGAAAACCCACAGAGAAGAAGTACAAATCAGCATGCGGTCCCTGATGAGAAGTAACTGGAGGCCAGGTTCCCTGCTGAGACGGCCTCGCGGCGAGGGCACTCCTGGCCCAGGCGGCTCGCTGGAGGCTCAGTGACACCTGGAGAAACTGCCGGGCAGCAGTTCCCACGCCCTCAGCTGCAGGCTGGGGGCAGTGGAAAAGGTGGACGAAGCCTGGCGGTTGGGGGTGGGGGGGAGGCTGCTTGGTCCGCAGGCCGAAGCTGGGGCCCATGAGATGCAGTGGTGCTCAGCCTGGGGCCAGCTCGGGGAAGGGCTTCTGGGAGTCCCCACTTCCCCGGAGGACGGAGGACGAGGAGAGAAGCTGCCGGTGCCCCTGGAAGGGAGGCTCCTTCCTGGGGCCATTTGCATACGGTCCATAAAGACAAGGGCAGTGGGCACTTGCCAGCGGCCCTGGGTGGAAGGCAGGGGCTCCCGGATGCGAGGGGTGTAGCCCCGAGAGACGTGGGGCTGGCATGTCCCCGCGAGAGAAGTTCCACCTCCCCACGCTCCTACCCTGCCACATGCCCCCCGCCTCCCTGCATGGAGACCACTGCCTGCTGCCCCTCACACCCTGGGACTCAGAGTGAGATGGCTGGGAGCCTGGGGGGAGAGATGTCGATAAATTCACACACTGGGCCTGGCTCAGGACACGGGTACACAGGACAAAAGAAAGACCCCACGCTCTCCTTCAGAAAACTCGGCCCTGCCTGGGCTGCTCCCCACCCGGAGGAGGGGCAGGGGAAAGCCCTGCAGGGCGGGGGCGGGGCAGGGACAGTGTCAGGAGCACTTCCACACGCACACAGCCAGCGTCCCCCCGAAGTACAGGTACAGGAGGTTCTTCACCTCGTGTGTGATCTCGAACCCGAAGCCCTCGCCGATCACCACGTGCCAGGAGGAGCCGAACTTCTTGTCCATCGTCTCTTTGATCATCTTGGCGGCACTCTGGAACGAGGAGGTGCTCGTTAGGGGGGTGCAGGGCACAGCGCACACGTCGGCTCCCTCTGTGGGAAGCGGAAGTCTTGGCAGGAGAAGGCCTGCCGCCTGGTCCTGCTGTCCTGCCCCGGAACCACCACTGTGCCAGGAGGCCCCCTCCCGCCGGCCACCACGCAGGGCAGAGGCCCGGACCGCCCTCCCTGTCAGGAAGGTGGCCGAGGGGGCAGAGCAGGCCTCAGGCTGGACACAGAGTCCTGGTCAGCTCTGTTTCTGGGTCAGTACCAGGCTGTTCTCAGGACTGTGAGTCACAGGCCCAGAGCACCCAGAAGGCTGACTGCACAGGAAATTACCGTCACTGCGAGGCGTCGGGCTACCTGCAGGGACACAAAGGCTGTTCCCTAGAGGGTTCGTGGCTCCCAGAAGGGGTGCTGGACTGCGCCCCTCCGTCACTCCACAGCCCCCTCCTTCCTGTGCTCACTCCTTCAAGAAGGGGTCTAGGGAAGGGCAGGGCCCAGTCTTTGTGCGACAAGTCCCAGGCTCGGGCTGCCGGGCACCAGTAGCACCCACCACAGTGCCAGGTGCCATGTGATCACTTGGTCCGCATCGCCTCAGTGCACACATCCTCACCGCTGCCCAGATCTAGACTAGGAAACGGCTCAGAGATGAGAAATGGCCCATCCAAGGTTAAAGAGCTAGGAAGGGCTGGAGATGGGATTGGCCAGGGTCTGCCTCCCCGCCGGCTGCCATGACACTAACTTCTCTCTCTCTCAGCACTTATAGCCACTGGTAACACCGATCCCGGGTGGATGCCCACTGGCCGTGCCAGCAGCACGCAGACGGTGCCGGCAGGAGATGGGTGTAACCCTCTGAATGGATGAATGGATATGCGAATGAATGCCTGGGCGGGCCTGTTCTCCCCTGGCACGGAGCCAAGGGACGGTGCCCTATCCAGCAGCCCCCCTGAGACAGGGCAGGCAGCAGGGGCGTCACCAGGACCCCTCTGGCTTTTCTCCCTTGAGGGCTGGGCGTGACCGCCAGAACAGTGCCCACAGCCAGCGCTAGCCTCTGCCCTCACAGCCCTGCCCCAGCTACGGATGCTAGCCTGCCCCCGCAGGACCCTCTGGAGCTGGCTGTGCCAATGGGGGTACTTGATTCACCCACGGGGTCACCAAAGGCACGAGGGGCGCCTGCACCAATGGCAATACCTCGTTGTTGTTGGAGAATTTCTCACAGGCCGTGACACACAGCTCCATGGTCTCCACTCGCATCTCCTCTGGCATGTCCGAGTGCTAGAGACGGGCAGGGCGACAAACAGAGAGAGCTGAGCCCGTGGCCTGGGCTCGGCTGGCCTCTCTGTCCCAGGCTTAAGGCGCGGACACTGGGTTGAGCCTTGGTATCTCCTCTGGGAACTGCGGGCGCGGCCATGCGGCTCTAAGGCCCAGGCCCTTCTGCCTTCACCATGTGCAGCCAATAGATGTGGGAGGCGGCTGCCCAGGCAGGAGTGAACCCAGCTCAGAAAATGGCTCACAGGCAGCCTCCCTCGGACACAGCTGCCCTCACCCGGGAGCCGACAGCGCAGCCTCGCGGCTCCTGGTTTCTCTCTGCCTCTCAGTCCACTTGGCGGGATCCCCTCCCAGTCCCAGCGCTGGGGGCCTGGGCTTGGCTCCACCCTTTCCTCTTCTTCGTTCTCTCCTCTCCCGGGCCTTAGCCCCGTGGTCGGCAAATTGTGGCTTGCGAGCCACTTGCGGCTCTTTGGCCCCTTGAGTGTGGCTCTTCCTAAGCCTTTAGGAGTACCCTAATTAATAACAATGTACCTACCTATATAGTTTAAGTTTAAAAAATTTGGCTCTCAAAAGAAATTTCAATCGTTGTACTGTTGATATTTGGCTCTGTTGACTAATGAGTTTGCCTACCACTGCCCTAGCCTGTTCCGTGGATTTACTTATCTTATATTGGGGAGGGGTCCCACAATGTCACCCCCAGTTTTAATCTCTCTTTTGGGCTCCAGACTCCTACATCCAACTGCCTACTTGACAACCGCACTCCAATGTCAAAAAGACAACCCTGCTTTTCCCCATAAACCTCCTCTCCCCTCACTCAGGAACGGAAACGATGTTGTTGAAACCTTTCCTTCCTGCGGGCCAGGCCTCCTCGGTCTGGTTCACAAGTATATCCACAGCCTAGAACAGCCCAGGATATGCAGGGTGGCCTCAATAAATACTTGTTGAATGAATGGAGGAATGAATGAATGAATGAAAGAAAGAATGAATTACCGCTGACTTCGAAATCTCTAGTTCTGAGCCAGCAAGCCCTCCTCACTTTCCCCCACCACCTCTTGCCTCCCTCCGAGGCTGCCTGGCCCCCTGGCCCCCTGCCTCCCTCGCGGGGGCTTACCCTGACCAGAGGGAAGGTCTGCAGGCGTTTATAATCAGCCTCATCTTTCTTCCCTTCTGCTTCTCCCATGATCCTTCCACCGTGACCACTGGAGGCGAGGGGGCTTTCAGGAGGTGCCGAGACGGGCAATTAGGACACACCCAGGAGACTCAGGACGCAGGCCCTGCCAGCGTGATGGGAGCAGAAATGTCTTAACGAGGGGTGCTGCGGAAAACAGGGAAACCAGGGGGAGAGAGTTGGCTTTAAAACCACACATTGCCAATTAGACATGTCTCAGTGACAACTTGACACCTCCCAGTCTTCACTCCTCCGCATCCGTTTCCAAATGGCCAGCAAGTCTGCAGACGGGAGATGAGTCAACACGAGATGCTGGGACCTGGTGAGGAACACACGGGTATGATGCCACAGCCCACACCGTTGTTATCAAGACAAATACTGACTGCGGGCCAGGCCGACGACGGAGCTGGAGCCAGCAATGAACAAACAGAGCCTTGCATGCCCACGGCGAACATGGTCCTGCTTCTCAGCAGACGTGATGGAACAGTTAGTATCAGGTCACGATCGGCAATCCTGGGCTTACGGGAGAGCGAGGGCCTCCTCCTGTAGGTCCCTGGCCTGCAGGAGGATGGGAACAGCGGTGCCGTGTCCTTTGGCATGCCAGGCTCTCCCTCCCCCTGCTCACCCCCTGTCCTGGATGGCCGGCCCAGGGGCTGGAGCCTGGGCGTTAGTGCTGCTCCTCCTGTGCACCCCAGTCTGGCCTTGGCCTCAGAGTCCTCATCAGGAACACGAGGGTAGTCAGCGTCCCTCTCATGAGGCTGTTATGAGAATCAAGTGCGACAACGTATGTGAGCAACGAGCACAGTGCCAGGCACGTGGCCGGCATCAGAGAATGCCAGGGAATCAGAGAATGCACGTGGCTGTGACCGGGAAGCTATAAAGCTGAAGACACACACATAGGTTTTTCCTTTCCAAGTCCAGTTATCTAATTACAGGTGGGCTTTTCCTGAAGAGACGGGCCTGGACCCTAAATGACCCGGGGCATCGCTGGGCATCCTGGTGTCTCTCTTTATACTTCAATTGATCTGATAATTCAAAGACTTTTTTTTTTTAACTCAGAAGAAGTGCTACTGTAAGTGCCCTTTTCTGGCTGTGTTCATGTTGTTAAACCCCTTTTAGCACGCATTTCAAACAAATCCCGGACAGACACGTTATTCCAGCATTTCCGACATTTCCGAGTGAAGTTGTGTTCATGGCATAGCCACTGAGCCCCCAGATGCCCAGCGTAGTAACGAGCAGCTAACGACGGTGCCATTTAACAGGCTTCCAGCGTTCAAAATGCAGCAACACCCCACGAGTTCGGTCCTGCACCCACAGAGGCCGGGGCCGCTACGCAGCTGACCTATGAGCAGCAGAGCTGGCGCGAGTCTGGGCCGTCTCTGGTGTGGGCACCCCTAACCCTCCATCAGGCCTTCTCTCAGCACTGGCACGCAGGGGGCACCCACAGCACTGACCTCAGTGCATGGCTCCGGGACTCCAGCGGGAGGTGAACGTTTGATCTTCCCTCCCGTGTCTGCGGTTCCAACGCTGACTTGCCCTGTTTGGCTGAGCGGTGAGCTTACCGTGTGCTTTTCTGGCTGTGCTCCCCGCCCCCCGCCGCCCCCCCCCTGCTCCCCCCCCCTCCCGCCGCCCCCCCCCATGCCTCAGACGCCCTCAGCACCATTCCACTTGGTCGGCGCCCTCAGCCGAGGCTGGAAGCCTGGCACCAATTCCAGCCTCCCACCACACCGGCATTTTCTGATTTCTCAGTGGACAGATGGCTCCTCTTACCAATTCTGGCACTTGTACCATTCAGATATTAGTAATTTTTGTTTGGCTCTACCTATAAGTTGGCAAGTTAGCAAGCACAGTCTCATTGTACTTTCAGTTCATGCTTCTCCCATCACAAAATCCAGTGAATCCCTTTGTCTTCGCGCATTAACCGACGGCCCATCCCCAATTCCGTCCTGTCCCTCTCGCTCTATTACAGGCCACTTTCTTGCTTCCTTTCCACGCTACCAAGGGGTGGCAACACTGATGATCCAAGGATAGGGCTTTAAGGCTTGTTTACCTCCCGAGATCTTTCCAGGGGGAACCAGTTAAAATGCGGAAGCAGCTGGTAACATATCTCCCACCTAAATATTTCAGTTTGATTCAATTCACCCTCGGGCTAAAGAGTGCCCGCATGGCGGGCGGGAAGGGCGCTGGAGGCCACGGTGCATGTGTTGGTCCTGAGGGCAGGCAGGGTGACCACTTGGACCCATCAGCATGTGGAATCCCGAGGAAACAGACTTGGGAAGTGTCACAAAGCCCATTCTTCAAGAACAAAGGGGGAAAGCCATTGGGAGTCTGGGGAAGGGTCATCACCCTGCAGAGCAGAGAAGGTGCAGGACCAGGAGGCGGAGCATTTGGGCTTGAGTAGCAATTCTGTACCTGAAATGACTTCTTCCCTCTGCCCTGCTCTGCAGCCTTGGGCAAGTGATTTCACCGGAGCAGATCTGCTCCGCTGTGAAACAGGGTCACCCCAGCGCAGCTTCAGACGGCGGCTGCGGCAGGCGCCAAGGATATGCATGCGCGCGCTCAGAAACGTACAAGCTCTGAACTGCATCGTCGCATGGCTCTTCCTACCGTCATGATAGTAGCCAGGACTTTGCCAACATGATTCAACCGTGTTTATTAAAGAACAGGACTGCACAGAGCTTTCATAACCACTACAGGTCTCCAAAAGGGACGAGAGTTAACGAAGGAAAAGCAGCAGTTACAGACGGTGCTTCCAAGCACAGACAGGCAGGAGAATTTCCCATGATGCTGTGCCGTCAGAGTACAGCTACCACCATTCAGACACGATTCAAAACCCTGCTGAAAGGGTGCTACCAAAAATAGAACTAGAGGTTTTCATAACCTTATCGATCTTCCATGCAAGCGCGCGTGTACCTGACAGCTCCAGGCCAGGAGAGCCCCATCAGACCTACCAGAGAGCCCGTTAATAATGTACGTGTGCCCATGGCCAGCGTGCTTGGACCTGCTGGGTACCAAGGCTGGACCCATGCCAGGGCCCAGGCCAGAGGCCTTGCTCTCTCCTGCCCTTTACGCTCCTCTTCACCCCAGGGCCCCTCTGCGTGCTTGATCAAGACACGTTCTTTATGTGTAATATGACGTAATAAACAACACGGACTCACGTGGTACAGATTGGGCTGAAATCACACATATTCTGGTCAGGATACAGAGTACAACCCAAAGTCAGAACCAGCGCAGCTATGGGCTCTGCCCGAGAACAGCTGCCCACTTACCACAGACAGTGGGTTACCCAGCTCCCACCTCGCCTTCCCCACCCAAGAGGAGAGAGTTGAACATAAAAGACTAAGAATGACATTATCATAAAAACAAGTAGAAGTTAGCACTATCAAAAAATATGTTGTCCTCAGAGAGAGGGCATATCAGACGATGAACTGATAAGAGCAGATACCTACGCTTCATCTTAGCCAAAAGGCTGAACCACTGGCTTATTTAAAAATAATTTTTTTTAAAATATATTTTATTGATTTTTTACAGAGAGGAAGGGAGAGAGATAGAGAGTTAGAAACATCGATGAGAGAGAGAAGCATCGATCAGCTGCCTCCTGCACACCTCCCACCGGGGATGTGCCCGCAACCCAGGCACATGCCCTTGACCGGAATCGAACCTGGGACCCTTCAGTCCGCAGGCTGACGCTCTATCCGCTGAGCCAAACCGGTTTCGGCTAAAAATAATTTTTAAAAAATATTTTTTTATTAACTTCAGAGAGGAAGGGAGAGGGAGAGAGAGATAGAAACATCAATGATGAGAATCACTGATCGGCTGCCTTGACCGGGAATCGAACCGGGACTTCCTGGTTCATAGGTCAACGCTCAACCACTGAGCTACACGGGCTGGGCTAAACAGACCATTCACAATAGCTCATTACTGGTGACATCTCACAACCAGTCGTGACTTAGCAGTGCATCAGGAGTCCAGACCATCACCAGGGGCTGAAGGACTTGATCTATTCTGGTGTAGATGCCCCAGAGCACCAAGTCCAGTGTCTGGCACATGGCAGAAGGCCAACACATATCTAAATTGTAATTAAATCATATTCCATTTGCCCCCTGGGAAGGGAGAGGACATATCTAATTCATTCCCTAATACTTACTGAGTACTGACCTTAAGCAAGGCAACAGGATGGGTGCTTGCATACAGGGTCTCAGTATTCCCCCTGGTAACGGTCAGACAGGCGCTACTATTCCTACTTTTCTGATGACCGTGCAGACTGAGAAAAGAAAGTGACATTCCACTTGGCTAATAAATAGAGGAGCTAGGATTCCATCAAGTATATATGACCTCAAGCTTATGCTTTTCCAACGACTCCACTTTAAGCAAGAGACAGTCCCTGTTTTCAGGCTCACAACCTGAGAGACCAACACACATACACAAGGAACTAACTGCGGCTCAGGACAGAGAGCGTAAGTGCCAACAAGACAGAGGCAGAGACAGAGGAAAGAGGAGAATTTCTAGATGGCCAGGGAGAGGACAGCAAGAAAAACTTGAGGGCAGGGACAGCCTGTGCGTCAGACCCTAAAAGGAAGTAGGGATCCCGACAGGTGGACAAGAGCTTCCGGAAAGAGGGAGGAACAAACACGGTGATACCAAAGCAGAAAGCTCCAAAGGTTTCCAGTGAAAGTCCAACAGGCCAATATGGCTGGAGGACAGAAGCTGGCAAAGGAGAGGGAGAAAGCAGGCTGGGGAAAGGCGGGGCTAGGTGTGGACGTGCAGAAGGGCCCTAACACCCAGGCTGAAGAAGTGTGGATGTTTTTAGTGGGGAATGAGAAGCCCTTGGAGGTCTCTTGGGGGTTGGTGACATGGTTGTGGTTTTGGGCAATTATTCTCGTTAATATAATGGAGTTAACAGGAAGCAGGACCAGAAGAAGGGACACCAGTTAGGAAGCTACAGCCATGGCCCAGGTGACAGACATCAAAGACGTGAACCAGGGTGGTGGCTTCAGAAGTGAAGGGATGCGAGATCCCGCTGAGGCAGAATCAAAGCAACATGACAACTGCCTGAGCGGGGTGGGCATGGCAGAATGACGGGTGATGCCCAGGAGGATGGTGATGCCCCTGAGAGACGGGGAAGTCAGGGATGACCGGTGGGTAGGGAGAGAGCAGGCCAGTCTGATTTTAAAACCACTGAGCTTAAGTCGCTGGCGAGATGTGCACATGGAGGTGTCTCCGGCAAGAGTAGATAATCATCACTCTTGCTGGTTTGGCTCAGTGGATAGAGTGTTGGCCTGTGGACCGAAGAGTCCTGGGTTCGATTCTGGCCAAGGGCACATGCCCGGGTTGCAGGTTCGATCCCCAGTAGCAGACATACAGGAGGCAGCTGATCAATATTCTCTCTCATCATTGGTATTTCTCTCTCTTTCCTCTCCCTTCCTCTCTGAAATCAATAAAGATATATTAGAAGAAAAAAAAAAAGAATGGGTAATCACCAAATCATGGATCATCAGGGGCAGAAGGGAAGCAATTGAATCCAACCATCACATCAATCAACACATCCATCTCTAACACACACACACACACACACACACACACACACACCTCGCCACCCCAAAGTATCTCTAACCATGGAAACCCAGGAGAAAGAACAGAGCTGGAGGTCTGGATTTTGGGGTCAAATGGAGAAATGACAGCTCACACTTGGTGGCACTTTTGAGGGGGAAAATGTGGGGAAGAGAGACAAAGGAAGGAAAGTAACAAATACAGATCGACACTGGACTGGACTCTATACTTCATATTATCCTCAGAATTCCCAAAGGAGGTGCTCTGTGGTACCCTGACTTTCTATGAGCCCTGGGAGATCAGGTAACTTGCCGGGGTCCTGCTACTGGGAGTCGGAACCAGGTTTGTCAAGTTCTTTGAACTACACCCGATTCCTCCACCGAGAAGCACATCCTCAGGGAAGCCTGTTCGAACGTCAGAGTCGAAGAGGCCTTAGAGGTCATTCGGCCCAACTTCTCGTTTACAGATGGGGAGACTGAGGCCCAAAGAGGGAAATGACCAGCCTGGAGTCCCACACGTCGCCTACTGTCCAAGTCAAGACTGGCGCCCACAGGCCCAGCCGCCGGAGGGGGGAATTGCACCTTGTGGCGGGGGCGGGGAGTCCAAAGTTCTGGGAGCGGGGTTCGGTCAGGGAGTCTGGAGGAGCGCGAAGGGTGCCGGGGCCCTTGATGCAGGAGTTGGGGCAAAAGCGGGTCGGCAGAAATCGCGACAGCGAATCTGTCACCACCGAGCCCCGCCGGTCGGCTAAGTGGGAAGATGGGGGTTGGGGAGGGCCTGAGGCCGGGGACCAGCAGGGAAGGAGACTGAGGTGGGGGCTCCGCGGAGGGCGAGGCCCCGCCAGCCCCGCGGTGCTTCCCGGCTCCCCTCCGGGCCGGCCCTCCCCACCCGGCTGCCCGCCCAGCCCGGGGCCTCACCTGCTCCCGCGGGGGCTGCAGCCCGGCCGCAGCTAGCGCACCCCCGCCTGGGTTGTCAGGGAGCAAAACAAGAGTGTCTTAGCAACAGCGAGGAAGTCCCACCCCTCACCGGACGTTGAGGACCTCTTTACTTCTTATTGGTGAATAGAAGTGTCCTTCAATGGCGAAGGGCCCTACGTAGCCGAGGTTTGCACGAAAGGGGCGTGGTTTAGAGCCCAGGGAGGCGGTGCTTAACGTATAGTCGTCCTCAGTGGGCCTGAGGAGGCAGGGACCTAGGGAGTTCTCATGTTAGAGAAACAAACTTTTTTTTAAAAAATATTTTTATTGATTTCAGAGAGGAAGAAAGAGGGAGAGAGAGACAGAAACATCAATGATGAGAGAGAATCATTGACAGGCTGCCTCCCGAACACCCCCCACAAGGGATCAAGCCCGCAACCCAGGCATGTGCCCTTGACCCGGAATTGAACCCGGGACCCTTCAGTCCGCAGGCCGATGCTCCATCCACTGGGCTAAACCAGGCAGGGCGAGAAACAAACTTTTAAGAGCAGTGTTGCCTTGGGAGTTTCTTTTACTCATTTGAAATAACGAATGCAATTTGTTGGCGACGTGACACTGAGGTGCTATTTTATTCCAAAGCCAATCATTACTACTATTTAGGGCATGTAGGGCTTTCCAATGGTCTCTCTCCTGATAGTCACCACCATTCTTTCAGATCATGGGATTCGTAACCCCACCTGAACTAAGGTGTAGAGAGGCTCAGTAACTTGTTAGAGGAAAGAATCAAGGTAAAGCTCCCAGAGAATGAACCCAGGTGCTATTTCCACTGGAGCACACCCTCCTATAGCTGCCTCGTCCTACCAGTGATGGCGAACCTTTTGAGTTCGGCGTGTCAGCATTTTAAAAAAAAACCCTAACTTAACTCTGGTGCCGTGTCACGTATAGGAATTTTTTTGATATTTGCAACCATAGTAAAACAAAGACTTATATTTTTGATATTTATTTTATATATTTAAATGCCATTTAACAAAGAAAAATCAACCAAAAAAATGAGTTCGAGTGTCACCTCTGAGACGCGTGTCATAGGTTCGCCATCACTGATCCTAGTCCACAGGGGACATTGTACCATCTAATTACAGACACAGCTGCCCAGACCATGGCTTTCTCCCCCTAAGGAGGGAACATTAATAATGCAACTATGGAAGGGACAAGAACCTGCACGTGCAATTATTTGATTGGTGGATCAAAGGTTCGTTAGGGCACTCCCTAATGTAAACATTGGCTTTCTCATGGCGGGTACTTCACCTTCATTGGCACCTACGGGGAACTCAGCCCTGGCCAGGTTCTGGTGATTTAAAGAGGAAGAAGATGAGGACCTTGATCCCAGAGAAGGCACAGTCCTGTGAGGGAACAGCTGTGTCAACAAAATGGATACAGAATAATTCACTCTACCTGTGCCCTGGCAGAGGTGTGGGCAAGGTGCTGGTTCTCCTCAAGGAGGGAGTCACTGACTCTCAGAAGAGGTGGTGCTTGAATTGGCTGAGTCTGTACCTGACCAATAGGCTAATGAGGGTGGAGAGCACACACCAGGGAACTTGGTGGCCTGGGTGAAGGGTGAATGGGGTACGAGTGGGAGGTGATGGTGAAGATGCAGAGTGAAGCTGGGACCACAGAAGTCAGAGGGTTTTGAATGCCAGGGATGTGGGTGTTCCCCGGGGTGAGGTGAGAGTTGAGGAAAGTAGCTGTTGGAGGGTTTCAAGGCCAGCAGTAACGTGGTCAGGTTTGGGTTGAGGAAAGATCACTTGGGTGATGAAGATAGTGGGCTGGACTTAGAGTGGGTGGACAGAAGACAGGCACCGTGGGTTTAGCTTTGAGACTTGGCAGCTCGAGGCGTGCTAGCCCCTTGCCCATTCCCACCTGGCCTCCCGGTGCCTTCTGCGGGTCCTGAAATGTCTGGCTTAGCCTCCACCTTCCCCCAAGTCTCTTTGCCAACTGTCTCCAGGAGGTGGGAGGTGGCCTTTAAGGGGAAGGGAATCCTTCCCTCCGCCTCTCATCCAATCTCTCTAAAAGGGGTCCACGTTTGCTGTCTTCTTTTTCTCACCTCCCATTCACTTTTCAGCCCACTGCAATCTGGCTTCCACTCCCACGATGCCACCAAAATTCTCTCTTCCATGGTTACCAGTGACCTCCTGAAGAACAGAATCTGATAGATCCATTTAGTCTTTATCTTCCTGCACCCATCCTCTCTGCTGGCATAGCCTGTCTACCACACCCATCTTCTTGAAATTCTGTACTCGGAAGGAGTGCCTTCAGTGCCAATCCCAGGGTCTCACAGCATTAGAATGGGGAGGGGCAGGAATCTGTATTTTTCACAGCACCCTGTGCATACTCACAATTGAGAATCGCTGCTCTATCCTAACACTGGGGCACCCCACTCTCCTGGATTTCCTTCAGCCTCCTCCTTACCCACTTCCTTGTGCTTCTCTTCCTCTGCCTTCTGTGCCCACCTTGGCCCTCTTTGTTTCTCATCAATGGTCTCAAATTTCTTCCTATCTAAGTCACCTCATCAGTGAGAATTTTCCTTGGTCATACTTCCTGGGTATTTACTGGAATTGAGGGTTGGATATGGACTTCGGAAAAGCCCCTCTGGTGATTCCCAATACTCTCTCCAGGAGTTATGCACTCCCCCCCCCCCTCCCCCCAATGCATATCTTGTTGAGAATTGCTGCTTTACGTATAGTCCCTTGAGAATATCATCCATGGTTCCACGGTCAATATCCTACACTCTGATAACTCCTGTATTTCTCTCTCCAGATTAGGCTTCTCACTGGAGCTCCAGACCTAAATAGCCAACTGCCCCCTGGTCATCTCCACCAGAATATCCCACAAACCCTTCAAACTCCATATGTCTCAAACAGAATTGATCGTCTCCCTCCAATCTGCTCTCCCTGCATTTCCCACCTCAGTAAATGGCTCCACCACCCACCCAGTTGCCTCCACCAGAACCCAGGGACTCTCATCCTTCACACTTTCCCCACCGTCACCCACCTCCAGCCAATCCCCAGCCTGCCGATTCTGGCTCTTAATTCCGACTCTGTCCTGATTACAGCTCATCTGGTCATGCCCATGGCACTCTGCATGTGCGCAGAGCCGCCATTTCATCTGCATTATCGCAATAACTGTCTAAGGGGACTCCCCAATTGCGGTCTTGCCCATCTTCTGTACCACAGACAATGTGATCCTTCTAAAACCCAAATTTCACCACTGCATTCCTCTCAAACGACTCCTTCCCTCCCTCCGCAGTTCTCCATTGCCTATCAGGGGACATCTGATGCTGTTGCCTGGCGTTCAAGGACCCCAAGGTGTAGCCTGTGGGTGGCTTTGTCTCCTTGCTGCTTCTTCCCCTGTTTTTTATGCCAACTCGGCTCTCCACAGCTCCATGCTGTTCTTCACCGCCCTGCCTTTGCTCACGCATCCTTTCTGCCCACATCCTCCCTCTGCCCTTCCGTCCTTTGGGCTATATGAGCCCATGCACTTTTGGTCAAAGCTTGTGCACTTTGGAATTCCTTGCAACCAGAAGAGTTTCTGTGCTCCAGCTCATCTGGTGCGTGTTCCTGCCTCTGCCCTTCTCCAGTGTTTTGTTCTTGAGTTTAATTCTCTCTCTTCCCCTGTGAGCTCCTTGAGAGCAAGGACCTTGTTCTGTTTATCTCTGCATTCCTGAGTTCCACACAGGATCCAGCAGAGAATAGGTGCTTGGTGAATGTTTCATGAATGAATGTATGAGTGAATGAATGGGGAGGATAGGGTCCTACCCTACTTCTTCAGACTCAGCTCTTGTCAGTCCCCAAGACAGGCTGCATTCCACCTCCACCCTTTCATGCGCTTCTTCTACTGGGGATGGAGCCCACAACCCGGGTATGTGCCCTGACCAGGAATCTAACTGTTAACCTCCTGGTTCACAGGTTGACGCTCAACCACTGAGCCACAATGGCCAGGCTGCTCCTGCTGTTTAAAATTGCTGGCAGTGGACTCCCTGGAATCAGTGAGCAATTGGATCGGCTGCAAGTAACAGAGATTGGAAAAACAGTGACTCGGAACAAGCAACCTTATTATCTTACAGCTCTGCGGTCAGAAGTCGGAAATGGGTGTCAGTGGGCTAACATCGAGGTGTCCCCAGGGCTAGTTCCGCCTTGATGATCTATTGCAACGGTTCTCAACCTGTGGGTCGAGACCCCTTTGGGTTTCGAACAACCCTTTCTCAGGGGTCGCCTAACAGCATCGGAAAACATACATATAATTACATA
>NW_005872074.1:107923-118325 GCF_000147115.1 Myotis lucifugus
TCTTTATCACCCTAACCCTAACCCAAACCCTAATGTCCCTTTAACTCTGACAATGCTTCTTGTCTTAAAGTCTACTATAAACTAAATATAGCTACACCAACTTTCTTTGAGTTAGTGTTTGCATAGTACATATTTTTCTATCCTTTTAATTTCACCTTTCTATATAATTATTTTATTTTATTTTTTATAAACAGGGAGGGGAAGTGTTGTTTTTCATTTTTAAAATATATTTTTATTGATTTCAGAGAGGAAAGGAGAGGGAGAGAGAGATAGAAATATCAATGATGAGAGAGAATCATTGATTGGCTGCCTCCAGGTATGTGCCCTTGACCGGAATCCAATCTGGGACCCTTCAGTCCATAGGCTGATGCTCTGTCCACTGAGCCAAACCGGCTAGGGCTCTATATAATTATTTAAAATCCAGTTGACAACATTAGTATTTTAGTCACAATGTCTATCTTTCTATATTTAATATAAATACCCACTTACATTAAATTTAGGTTTAAGTCAATTAACTTACTCTTTTTTTTTATTCCACCCTTCCTATGTTTCTTTTTATTTCTTTTTTTGGGCCTTCTTTTGAATTATTTTTATTATTCCTTTTTTTTTGTGTGTGGCAGTGGTGGGATGCGAATATTATTCTGTTTTTTTTTCCTGTAGTAGCTTGTTAGTTACATATTCTTTTATAATCCTTTCAGTGATTACCTTACGAAAACATAATATTGATCCCAGACTTATTAAAGTCTAATGTAATATTAATAATACGATTACTACTACCGGGACCATGCGGGGACATTAAAGCATTTTAACTGCATTTACCTCTTGCAACTTTTTATTCTGCTGCCGTCATGAATTTTAAACCTCACAGGACATAATTGTTATTAGTTTTTTCAATCAATATTGACTTAGGCTTATCCACATATTTACTTTCCACAGCTCTTTATTGGAATTTCCATGCTTCCTTTCAGGACCATTTCCTCTCTCCCTAAAGAACTTCCTCCCGTCTTTCCTTTAGAGAAGCTCTATTGGTAATAAAAACCATGGGTGGTGAATATTCTGGTTTTGCTTTGTCTGAATTTCATCTTCATTTTAAAAAATTTTTCAGTGAATGCAGAATTCTAGGGTGGCAGTTGCTTCCTTTCAGCACTTTGAAGATGTTATTTTTCTTTTCTTTTTACGATTTTTAATTTTTTAATTACAGTTGACAAGCCATATTATATTCGTTTCAGACATCTACCCTAATTATTACACATTATATAACTTAAAAGTGGTCATCCTGATAAATCTCGTACCCATCTGACACCATTCATAGTTATTAGAATGCCAGAGGCCCAGTGCACGAAATTCGCACACTGAGGCAGGGTATCCCTCAGCCTGGCTTGCAGTCCGGGAGCCCTTGGGGGATGTCTGACTGCTGGCTTAGTCCCTGGGGAGCCAGACTAAGCAGGCAGTTGGGCATCCTTAGTGCTGCTTCGAAGGCGGGAGAGACTCCTGCCACAGCCACTGCGCTTGCCAGCATGAGCCCGGCTCAGGGCTTCTGGCTGAGCAGTGCTCCCCCTATGGGAGTGCACTGACCACCAGGGGGCAGCTCCTGCATTGAGCGTCTGCCCCCTGGTGGTCAGTGCCTATCATAGCGACTGGTTGTACTGCTGTTCAGTCGATTTGCATATTAGCCTTTTATTATATAAGATTATTGACTATATTCCCTATGCTGTACTTTACATCCCCATGACTATTTTGTAACTCCCAATTTGTACTTCTTAATCCCTTCACCTTTTTACCCACCCCCCCAACCTCCCCTCCCATCTGGAAACCTTCAAAATGTTTCCTGTATCTATGAGTCTGTTTCTGTTCTGCTTATTTGTTCATTTTGCTTTTTAGATTCGGTTGTTGATATGTGTTTATTGCCATTTTATTGTTCATATCTCTCCTTCTTCTTCTTCTTCTTCTTCTTCTTCTTCTTCTTCTTCTCCTCCTCCTCCTCCTCCTCCTCCTCCTCCTCCTCCTCCTCCTCCTTCTCCTTCTTCTTCTCCTTCTTCTTTAAGAAGACCCTTTAACATTTCATGTAATACTGGTTTGGTGGTGATAAACTCTAGCCTTTTCTTGTCTGTCCTTCCATTCTAAATGCTAGCTTTGCTGGGTAGAGTAATCTTGATTGTAGGTCCTTGCTTTTCATCACTATATATATTTCAGAGAGGAAGAGAGATGGAGATACATAGAAACATCAATGATGACAGAGAATCACTAATTGGCCGCCTCCTGCATTCCCCATACTGGGGATTGAGCTTGCTACCTGGGCATGTACCCTGACCGGGAACTGAACTGCGGCCTCCTGGTTCATATGTCGATGCTCAACCACTGAGCCATGTTGGCCGGGCTTCATCACATTGCATGTTTCTTGCCATCCCTTTCTGATTGTCTTCCTTCTTCTGTCCTACTACTGAGAAGTCAACTATTGGTCTTGTCATTGCTCTTTGGAAAGTAATGCATCCCTTTTCCTTGAGACCTTTTGAGATTTTTTTTTCTATGTCTTTGATTTATAGCTGTTTCACTATCAAAATCCTAGTTGTGGGTTTGTTTGTTGTTGTTTTTTTATTTCTGATGTTTGTAATTCCCTGAAATTCTTGAGCCTGTGACTTAATGTCTTTTAATGGTTTTTGGAAAATTCTCAGTTTCTATTCAAATATTATTTCCGTCCAACTTGCTCTCTCCACTTCTTTGGGGCTTCTTACATGTTAGACCTTTCCAGTATGTCTATATTAATCTTACATTTCCCCCTGTACTTTTTGCTCTATTCCCTCATTCTTTATTCTGGATCATTTCTTTTGAGCTCTCTGATAGAATTCATAAGTTCCTTTTTCAGCCGTGTCTAATCTGCTGTTAAACCTATTTATTGCACAAGTTCAGTTCTAGAAGTTTCATTTGATTATATTTTATAGTGTACATTTCTGATGAAATTCTATTTGTCATTTACATTTTTAAATATATTAACCACAATTATTAATTTTTAAAAAATATATTTTATTGATTTTTTACAGAGAGGAAGGTAGAAGGAGAGTTAGAAACATCGATGAGAGAGAAACATCGGTCAGCTGCCTCTTGCACATCCCCCACTGGGGATGTGCCCGAAACCAAGGTACATGCCCTTGACTGGAATCGAACCCAGGACCCCTCAGTTCACAGGCCGAGGCTCTATCCACTGATCAAACTGGTCAGGGCATAACCACAATTATTTTTAAGTCTGTGTCTCACTCCACACATACGGATTTCCTATAGAGATCTTTTTAAAATTAGGCTTTTAATTTTGAGAGAATTACAGATTCACATTCAGTTGAAGAAATGATGCAGAACAATCTTATGTGCCCTTCATCCAGTTACCCCCATGATATCATCCTGCAAAACTATAGTGTGATATCACAACCAGGACATTAACACTGATACCTTATTATTCAGATTTCTACAGTTTTCCTTGTGCTCGTGTGTGTGTGCGCTCCTGTGTGTGATTATTTAGCTCCATGCAATTTTAACATATGTGTAGGCCTACTGGCCATTAATTTTTTCTCTCTCTTCACTGTCAATCATTCAGTTTTGTCCCCAGATATGTCTAATACTTTCTTATTGAATGCCAAACCTGTTGTACCAAATATGTAATGTGAGAGTTTGAATGATGTTATCTTCCTCCAGAGAGAATTTATTTTTGCTTTTGGCAGGATGTTAGTGAAGAGGCAGACACCTTAATTCAATCAATGTATGAAAGGGTTAGATGCTGAGATTCAGTGTCTGGAGGGCTGGGATATTTCCAATTCACCTGCTCCAAGAGTGTAACCCTTTGGGGCCCCACTGCAAGTCTGGGTTGTTTACCAAGACTCCCTCATCTTGAATTTCAATTTTTAGCTGGAATCTGTACGTCTCTTTGTCATATAATTTCTTTCTTTCTTCTTTTTTTTTAAAACAAGATTGATGAACCTCTAGCCAGGCTCACCAAGAAGCAAAGAGAGAGGACCCAAATAAACAAAATCAGAAACGATAGAGGCGAAATAACAACAGACCTCACAGAAATACAAATGATTGTTAAACAATACTATGGACAACTCTACTCCAACAAACTAGACAACCTGGAGGAAATGGACATAGTCCTAGAAAAATACAACATTCCAAAACTCAATCAGGAAGAATCTAAAAATCTCAATAGGCCAATAACTATAGAAGAAATTGAAGCAGTCATCAAAAAGCTTCCAGCAAACCAAAGCCCAGCACCAGACGGCTTCACAGGGGAGTTTTACCAAACATTCAAGGAAGAACTAAAACGTATCCTCCTCAGACTACTACAAAAAATCCAAGAGGAAGGAACACTTCCAAGCTCATTCTATGAAGCCAGCATCACCCTAATACCAAAACCAGAGAAAGACAACACAATGAAAGAGAATTATAGGCCAATATCCCTCATGAACATAGATGCCAAAATCCTCAACAAAATCTTAGCAAATCGGATCCAGCAGTACATCAAAAAGATCATATACCATGACCAAGTAGGATTTATCCCAGGGATGCAAGGATGGTACAATATCCGCAAACCAATAAACCTGATACATCACATAAACAAATTGAAAGAAAAAACCACATGGTCATATCAATTAATGCAGAAAAAGCATTTGACAAAATCCAACACCCATTTCTGATAAAAACTCTCAGAAAGGTGGGAATAGAAGGATCATACCTCAACATAATAAAAGCCATATATGACAAACCCACAGCCAACATCATACTCAATGGACAAAAACTAACACCATTTCCCCTAAGAACAGGAACAAGACAGGGATGCCCACTCTCACCACTCCTGTTCGACATAGTACTGGAAGTATTAGCCATTGCAATTAGACAAGAAGAAGAAATAAAAGACATCCAAATTGGAAAAGAAGAAGTAAAACTGTCCTATTCGCAGATGACATGATATTATACTTAAAAAACCCTAAAGACTCCATCAAAAAACTATTAGACTTAATAAATGAATTTGGCAATGTAGCAGGATACAAAATTAACGCCAAGAAATCTGAGGCATTTCTATACACCAATAGTGAACTTGCAGAAAGAGAGACTTAAAAAGCAATCCCATTTACCATCGCACCAAAAAAATTAAGCTACCTAGGAATAAACTTAACTAAAGAGGTAAAAGACCTCTGCTCAGAAAACTACAGGACGTTGAAAAAAGAGTTAGAGGAAGACATAAACAGATGGAAGAACATACCATGTTCTTGGATTGGTAGAATCAACATCATTAAAATGTCCATACTACCCAAAGCAATCTATAAATTCAACGCACTTCCCATTAAAATACCAATGGCATATTTCACAGATCTAGAAGGAACTCTCCAAAAATTCATCTGGAATAAAAAAAGACCCAGAGGCGAGGGAAGCAGGAGGAGCGCCATTTCTTGAACATACTAACCAGCTGCTCAGCTCTTGCCCTCTGCTTAGCTTAGACGTTTGTAAGTGGACAGGTGCCTCAAGGAAAGGGAGCCCAAAGTCAAGCTCACCTCCCTGAACTTCCCTAAGGGGTCTTTGTTGCTCAGTTCTCACCTACCTTGCTACCTCTCTGACACCTTCATTGCATGTTTTAATTATGGTGTTTGGTTTTTTCTAGGTTTTCTCAGTGGGAGAGTTGGTCAGCAACAGAAATCTCTTACATCACCTTCGTTTCTCAAACCAGTGTTTTGTGTTTGTTTTTGTTCAGCCTCACCGGTGGGTATTTTTTCCATTGTTTTATTATTATTTATTATTTAGAGTATTACATATGTCTCCTTTTCCCCCCATTGACCTCTCCCCAGCTGTTCCCACCCCCCAGCACATGCCCTCACCCCCCTACTGTCTGTGTCCATGAGTTATGCTTATATGCATGCATCCAAGTCCTTTGGTTAATCTCTTACCACCATCCCTTTCCATTGTTTTTTTTTTTTTAAATAAGTTTGTATTGATTTTTAGAGATAGAAGAAGGGAGAGGGAGAGAGAGATAGAAACATCAGAGAGAGAGAGAAACACCAACTAGCTGCCTCCTGCACGCCCCGTATTGGGGATTGAGCCTGCAATCTGGCCTAGTTCCCTGAGTAGGAATCGAACCCATGACCCTCCAGATTGTGGGCTGACACTCTAATCACTGAGCCACGTTGGCCAGGGCTCTAACCAGAGTTTTGACGTCCCTGAAGGGCTCAGGGGAATTTGAAACCCCAGACCACATGGGGCAGCGTGTGAGTGCTTGCTCTGGAGTCAGACTGGGTTAAAATCCCAGTGCTGCCCCTTTCCGAGCCACGCGGCCTCGGATCAGTGGCCACCTTCCCATGCCTGTTTTCTCATGGTACTGCCCTCACAGGATTAAATACACGAAAACACACCTGTGATGCGAGCAGAGCCTGCCTGGCACAGCGTAAGCAACTGGTACACATTTGTCATTAATATTCAGTGCGTACACAGTAAGTCCTGCTCTGTGCCAGGTGCTGGTGTACACAGTGGTGAGGTGGCAAATATGGGCTCTTCTGTCCTGGAGCTGACGCTCTGAATGCCTTACAACGAAAAGTAGGTGGTGCCCTGGCCGGCGGGCTCAGCTGGTTGGGCGTCGTCCCACCCACCAAAAAGGTTATGGGTTTGATTCAAAGGTCAGGGCACCTACTTAAGCTGCAGGTTTGATCCCTGGTCGGGGCACATTCATGGATCGGTTGGGGTAACCGATCAATGTTTCTCTCTCACACTGATGTTTCTCTCTCTTTCTCTCCCTTCCTCTTTCTCTAAAATAAGAAATAATAACAATAAAGAAAGTAAGCAAGTTTATTATCAAAGAGAGGGGTGTGCCGTGGAGAGAATGAAAAAGGATGATGCAGCTGGTGCCCCTGAGGTTTGGGTCCCGGATGAGGAGGAAGGGCTTAGCTGCCAGCTCTGGGGAGGCCATGGTGACTGGCAGAGCGTGACCAGGCAGCTGTGTAGGGTGGGAGGCTCGGCAAGAAGCCGGTGTGTCAGGCTGAGACTGGATGACAAGGAGGAGCAAGTCTCTGGAGAACTAGGGGAGGTGCGTCCCCGGCTGAGGGAAGGACACGGGTCAGCTCCTGAGTCTGGCCTGAGGAACAGACAGAGGGCAGAGTGTCCCAGAGGCTAACGGGAGGAAAGGAGAGAGTTACCGCATGAGATCTGAGGGGTGGCCCGGGGCCAGATCGCATTGGGCTTTTTGTTCTGAAGTGTCCTGGGAAGCTTTTGGGGAGCTCTACGGAAGGGGATGACAATGCTTTTGTTGCATCGTGACCGTGCTGAATATTGTATAGGGAATGGGTTTTCAGAGAGGCCATTCAGTCGTACAACTGAGAGACAGTGGTGGCTTGGAACCCAGGTAGCAGAATGGAGAGGCGTGAACGGCTTGGAGATTCCTGTTTGTGGTGGAGTCAGAAGGCGATGGGTTAAATAGGGTGGGTGAGAGAAAGCGAGATGTCAAGGACAATGTCAAGGACAATACTTACATATCTGATTTGAGCAACTGGAAGACAGTGAACCTATTAGGTGGAAGACTGGGGTAGAAGTAGAGGGGGGTCGAGGGTTTGGGATATATTGATTTTGAGACTCCTGTTAGGCAAGCTGGGTATGCAAATGTGGGGTTCAGGGGAAGGTCTAGGGAGGAGTCATTGGTTTGAAAGTCACCAGATGATGGTTAAGGCCATGGGCCCGGATGAGAGATCCTGGGGAGAGAATCTGAAGAGAGAGAATAAGGAGACCCAGGACTGCACCCCGTGGACCTGCGGAATCTCGAGGCCCAGGAGATGAGGAGGAACCGCTGAAGTGAAGCAGTGGCTCTCAAAGTGGGGTCCCGGGCCCAGCAGCACAGCATCGCCCGGTTAGAAGTGCAGAATGTCAGGCCCCGCCCAGACCTCCTGCCTCACAGACTCTGGGCCAGAGCTGGGAAATGAGAGCTTTGAGGTGGTGATTGCGTTGCGGGCTAACGTTTGAGAACCATTGAGGGTGAAGGTGTGTCCTGGAAGATAAGAAAGTCTCTCAGGAAGGAAGGAGCCGTTAGCTCTGTGTCTAGTGCAGCTGAGAGCTCAGCCCAGGTGAGGACAGAGGCCTGGCCGTGCGGGTTTGTAGCCGGAGGTCATCGTTGGCCTTGACAAGAAGAGTCATCTTGGCGGAGTGCTGGGGACAGCAGCCAGCGCGAGCTGGCCAAGGAGTGAACTGGAGGGAGAAAGTGGCAGCAAAGACTACAGACCCGTGTGCAGCAAAGGGTTAACTCAGGGGGCGAAGGGTGCTCAATCCCTGGTTCTGAAGAAAGGACGAGCCTGGCAGAGAAGCCCCGAGCCCTCAGAGTAGCCTGCCTGGCATCACCATATGCCTTGGGCCATGCCAGAGTGTGTGCTGGCGAAGTGATATATAGGAAAGGCCTGTTTTCATCTGTCCAGGACCCTGGGCCATGCTCAGTTTGGCCTTCGATGGAGACCGAGAACTAAGGTCCCTCATGCGAGTGCTCCCTGCCTCTGTGACTGACCCCCAGTACAAACCCTGGACACCCAGGCTCAGGTGAGCGTCCTGGTTGGCAGTTTTCGGCACGTGTGCCACACCTCCTTGCCCGGATGCACCGCGCTGGGAGAAGCAGCTGGAGGCTCGCTCCTGGTGTCCTGGACCTGCCCACCTGCCTTTTCCGTTGCTGCTTTTACCTGTATCCTTTCAATGTAACAAACCATAACCACCAGTATAACAGCTTTTCTGAGTTCCCTGAGTCCTTCTAGTGAATCAGCAAACCTGCGGGTGGGGACTCGACACAGGAAGCCTTGCTCCGAAAGGAGAGAGGAGGGGGTGATGCTGGCGAAGGTGTTGTCTGGGGTGGGGGATGTGTGAGGAGTATTGGGACAAATTTGAATGGTGGTCAGAATGATAAAAGAGACAAGAAGTTGGAAATTCAGCCCGGCCGGCGTGGCTCAGTGGTTGAACCAGGAGGTCACGGTTCGATTCCGGTCAGGGTGTACGCCTGGGTTGCGGGCTTGATCCCATGTTGGGCGTGCAGGAGGCAGCCTACCGATGATTCTCATCATTGATGTGTCTCTCTCTCCCCCGCCCTTCCTCTCTGAAATCAATAAAAATATATTTTTAAAAAAGAAGTTGGAAATTCAGGAGAGATGAGCATGAGAAGGTGAGGGATGGGGCCTCTGGCAGGAGCAGGGGCCGCTGAGGACAAATCCATGACGCTATAGATGGAGCAGGAGGGTGCGGGCTGTGGCCCTAAGATGGTGTGGACAGGGAGGCTGGGGACCAGGGCAGGCCTCCCGGGGACGGGTGGGTGCTGGCGGGTGGATGGGGGACTGTCAGAGCCCAGTTTAGAGGCCGAGCAAGTCAGAGGTGTCCAGGTAGACCATGGGGAGGGTAGGGGTGGGGTTGAAACACACCAGGGCCAACTTCCTTCCCCTCCCCCATCTCCCCAGGACTCCAAGGGAGGCCCCACTCGGGGGTCCAGGCACGTGACTCAGGCAGATTGGGTCTCAGGGAACAAGTAGGGACCTGGTTCCCAGAACTGGGGCACAAGGTGGGGATGGGTGTTGGGAATGAAGCCAAAGCCAGTTATCAGAACTGGGCCATGTTCCATGTGGGACTTGTGTTCTTTACATTCTCCGACATCCGTCCTGGGAGATGAAGTACATCCGCCCCTGGGGCCTGGCAGAACCCGTCAGACTGGGGGGATAGGTGTTTTGGGTGAGGCCTTGGGGCACCAAGGTGGCACCTCCTGTCTTTGCTGCTGCCCCCTCTCCCCACCCCCAGCCCCAGTCTTGCAAGTACAGCCTCAGAGTAAACATGTTTATTTTGAACATTTCAAATTTACAAAAACAAGAGTGACAAAACCCATGACATATCACACACACACACACACACACACACACACACACACACACGTGGCATCTCACGTCACTATATACAAAATTGGGCCAGGAGGACGGGAGGGGGCAGGTCACCGGTAGGATGCACTAATTTCAGTGTCCAGCAGCTTGACAGGCTCTCTCACTGCTCAGCCTGGGCTCATGTGAGCCTCTTCTCCACCCAGCAGGGTCAGAGGTCAGGGGTCAGGGGTCAGGGGGACTTGGGGTGGCAGGCAGCTGGGACAAAGAAAATGATCCCACCTCTGGGAGGGGCCCCTTCCCTAGTTTGTTCAGGGCAAAGGTGCAGGGAAACAGAAAAGAGGGGGCCAGTTCCGGGGAGAGGGGTCACTGTTGTGGAGAGAGCACTTAACGCAGAGTCAGAAAGCTGGGTTCGGGTCTCCTGCTGTCCCAGCTGGGGGGGCCCCGGTGTCCTCATGTGTAAAATGAGGGCTTCCAGGCTCCCATCTCTCTAAGAGCCCCTCTGTCCAAGGCTGTGGCCCGAGGTCATGCACATTGTGGTAGGTGATCCG
>NW_005872075.1:0-27925 GCF_000147115.1 Myotis lucifugus
GGGCAGCCCCGGCCTGTCCCCCCCGCCCCCCTCTCAGCTTTATTCCCTGGAAGCCCGGATTGGAGCCAGTCATTTCGGCTGTCAGTCACCTTCCACTTGCCTCGAAAGTCCAACACCACAGGAAGCAGAGGAATCTGCTCTGGCCCCTGCTCCCAGGAGAGGGGTCCAGAGCAGCTGTGGCTATAAAGGGGCAGGGATAGGCCCAGACAGCCAGCGCTGCAGCTGAGGGGCTGGCCCTGGGCGGTCCCCTGTGAGTCCCGGGTGGGGACAGCCTGGTAGAGGTGCATGTGTGTGTGTGTGCGCACATGTGCACAGCAGCCACTCTGCCCCAAGCCATCCTCAAATGGGCCAGAGAAGCCGGCAGCAGGCTTGTTGAGGGTTTGGCAGTGCGGAACACCGCTGATTCCGGAAAACCTGGCTACCCAGGCCCCAAGTCACTGCTGAGTGGCTGAGAAGGGACAGGGGAGGGAGAGACCTCCAGGTTCTCCATTGGAAAAACAGCCCCAGTGCTATTAGGGAAGACAAAATTGGGGACATCTTGAGAACGGGGTTCGGGAGGACACCTCCCAGCTAGGGAGCCTTGGGGTTTTCAGGGCTCTGAGAGGACACCCGGGACCAGTGGTTCTCAACCTTCCTAACGCTGCGACCCTTTAATACAGTTCCTCATGCTGTGACCCAACCATAAAATTATTTTCGTTGCTACTTCATAACTGTAATGTTGCTACTGTGATGAATCGTCATGTAAATATCTGATATGCAGGATGTATTTTCAGGGGTCGAGACCCACAGGTTGAGAACCGCTGCCGGGGACTAAGAAGCCCGGTGGAGGTGGACGGGGTTAGGCAGGGCTTCAGGACGGCTGGGCTGGGCTCATATGCATGAGCGCCACAAGGTGGCAGGATCTGCCTGACAACCAGGTCCCTCGCAGCCTCGCTGCACCTGGCCTGAGGTCACTGCCTTGGAGAAGAGCCCCCGGTGCCCTGCTCTGTGGGCTGGAGGGGCAGCCCGAAGCCGATGTGTAACCAGCCAGGACAGATGTGGGGCGCGTCCACTTACTCTGCCTCCCGTGATGCTCCAGTCAGCCGAGTGCAGAGACTTCCTCTTGCCATGTGCTGATCAGGGAGGTGAAGGGACCCTGGATTTAGACTCCTGGGCTTGGACTCAGCTATGTGAAGCTAAAGCCACCCACTGCCCCCTGCTGTCTGGACTATCACCTTTGCATCATAGAGTTTGTACACCTGTCCTCCAGGTAATCTACTGCAGGTCACGGACCCCTAGGAAGGCCCGAGCTGGAGCATTTTGGGAGAATATGAAGAGGATTTGGAGGAGAGAGCAATGAGACCAAAGAGACTGAAGTTACTGAATTTGGAGACGGGAATGACGAGAGACGGAGTCTTCAAGTGTGTGTCTTACTTACACAGGGCGTGCCGGCCAGTCTCCTGTCAGTGACGGGCAGTAGCTTGAAATGCAGTAGGAAGAACCCTGGGAAATTGCCACATGGGAAGAATTCTTTGACATTTAGGACCATTCAGCATTAAAGTGAAGTTCTGAAACGTTGCAGTTGCCATGCAACAAGAATTTGTGGAAAAATGGTGATCAAAATACTCCTGGCCAGCCCTGGCCAGTTTGCTCAGTGGTTAGAGTGTCGATCCTCAGACTGAAGGGTCGGGGGCTCCTGGTCAAGGACATGTACCTGGGTTGCAGAGTCAATCCCCGGCTTCAGTCGGGGGCGCGTGCGGGAGGCAACCCATCGATGTGTCTCTCTCACATCGATGTTTCTCTCTCTCCCTCTCCCTCCTTCCCTTCCACTCTCTCTAAAGAGCAATGGAAAAAATAACCTTGGGAGAGAATTTAAAAAAATAAATGATAATAAATACTCCTGCCAAAGTCCTCATGATGGCGGGGCAAGACAACAGACCCACCAATCAGCAAAGGCGAACTATGCCATAGGGACATGTGCTGTGCACCCAACCTGGGCAGGGGGTCAGGGAGGGCTGGTCAGGGCTGAGCTGAGGCCTGAGGAATAGGGGAGTGAGCCAGGGAGGAGTATGTGCCCCAGAGGCCTGAAAGAAGTTCTGTGGGGCTGGGGTGTACTGCCTGGGGGAAGTACCCACCGAAGCCTGGGGGCAGCGAGCTCGTCCCCAGTGGAAGGGAAAGCCCGCCTATCGTTTCTTAGTCTCACCTGTAGAAATCCCAGGATAACACTTCGAATTCCTTAAAGTCCAGTGAGCACGTGGTGTGACTGTGGTATCTGTGTGGTTCCCTGTTGTTTCTGTAGCTCCTTGCAGCCTCCCACCCACAGCAGCTACTCCTCAAAGCAGTAAAGCTGGTGCTTTAACCCATCTACCCAAAGGAGGCTGGGCCTCACAGGTGACACATTAGCATTTTTTTTTAAAGGGGAGAGATCTGGGTGTTGGAAAAGTTCTTAAGTCAAGCCAGCGATGAAGTGAGTAAGTTGGGTAATGCTGGCCTTCGCCACTAAGAATATATGATGCTTGTAGTAAGGGCGGTGGCTTTCGTGGGTGGCATGTAAATCGACTGAAAGCAGGTCCACAAACTCCGTTCACCCTCAATAAAATAAGAGTTTGACTTTTTAAGATGACGCCTTTGAAGCAAATGGCACTCATTGGGATGGGAAAGTATGTGTGTTCAAAGTATAATGTAGTCAGACCTGACACACACGCCTTTCTGAACAGCATCCTCTCAGCCACTGTGGTGCATGTGTGAGAATGAAAAGTGTTTTACACGGCTCTGTCCTCCAGCAAAGACCCACGGCTATGTTTTCTACCACGTCCGTGGAGAGCACCCCTGGACGCTCCCTTCCCCCCCATCCCCGTTTCTCCCCGATATCCAACGCACAGCCACACGCACAGCCTCCCCCGACATCCTTGAACATCTTGTCACACGGCTTTGAATATTCACATCACACACCAAGAACTGCAGATATTCTCATCACATACACGCACACCCTTGAGTGCTTGCTCCTTCCACACATTTATACAGTCCCTGGAAATGCATCTGATACATACATACGCTAACTCACACACCTGCACATTCTACACACACACACACACACACACACACACACCTTCGACACTGATGCCCTACCACACCGAACATCCTTGAGCATTCACGTCACACAGATGCTTGAATATTCCCCTCACGCACGGTTCAGGTCATTTGCCTGTTGCTCTCAGATCTGCACCCTCCCCTCCCCGCTCAGCTCTGCAGTGTGTGTGTGTGCCTGCGTGTGCACGTGTGTTGAGGGGGGTGCTGAGCCCTGAAAACTACCTTTTCCAAGCTTTCTTGCCACTGGATTCCAGTTGGGTTTGGCCTGTAGGAGGTACTGGTGAGAGAGGGGAGGACGAAGGGAGAAGCAGGGTATTTCTTCTCCTCCTTTGCTTTGGTGGCATTCCCAGCACCCCCTCTGTGGTCCTGTTGCACCCCCCCGCCCTCCCCGACCCCCCCGCCCTGCTGCCAGGCTTCTTCATGATGCCAGTTCCCGCCAGTGGTCAGGCTCCTGGCAGCACCGCCTCCTCCCTCTGCCCCTTCAGCTCCAGGGGTGGTGGTAGCTCCTACTCCTGCTAATCTCGGGGTGGCTTCCCCACCCCCCCGTTTTTGTGTTTTGGTCTTTTCAATACTTTTTGCAGCCAGTTCCCTGTATCTAAGCTCCCTCTTCTGAACTACCTGGCATGGGGACTTTTCCCTAACTGGACCCTGGCTGCTGCTTGGAATATTCTCCTCCCAGACCGGCGCTTCCCTCCAGCTGCTGGCATCTCTGCTGGCTCCAGTCCTGGCGCAGAGTAGCTGTTCGTTCAGTGTTGGTGGAATGAATGATGACAGTGCCCCCCTCGCTGTTCCGGGATTTTCCTGGGGCAGAGCTTGTTGTATCCCTGAGCTGGGTGGCTCGGGGGGCATCTCCCGCCCGCTCTGGATGGGCCACAATGACAACAGTGAGCCCAGCCTCGGGGAGGGCCGGGTCACCCCAGCCAGAGCCCCTGGGCAGTGCAGAGTGAGCGGCCTCCCCTGAGTCGGGGAGACTGTCACGGAGCCTCAGTAGCCAGAAGTGGTTTCAGAAGCAAGGAGACTCGCAGAGCCTGAGATTAACAGGAAAGAATGGGGTTCTGTCTTTCCCTAATGATTCGGGGGCACCTGTGGTCTGAACACCGGCCCCCACATCTAGCTCAGAAATGGACTTGGATATGCTGTTCTGTGTCTCAGTGTTCGTGCTTATAGAGTCATGGGGGACTGTTACCCGCCATTTATTTCTGTTTGTCTACGGAGCTGTTTGTTCTGGACAAGTAGTGTTTCCTCTGTGGGCCTCGGTTTCCTCAGCAGTGCCGGTGAGGGCTGCGGTGGGTCTGTGATCAGGGTGGGTCCCAGGGAGGCACCACACACACGCATTCCCGCCCGGGAACTGCCGGCCAGAAGCTGTGCTGCCGCAGGAGTCAGAAAGCCCAGGTTCCCCGTCCCCAGAGCCTCCCTGTGTGCGGTGCGTGGCGGCCCCAGTCACTAACCGAGTCATTAGCACATGAGCTGGAGCTCCCAGGGTCACGCAGCGTCATGAAGAGGGTGTGGGAGCTCAGGAGACGTGCAATTTGGCGGGGAAGACAGAGCCAGGAAAGAAGTGATAACACCAACATCCAAGGATTTTCACACATATTTGATCCAATTTAATCGCTTTTACTTTGAGCAGACCGGTGATGCTAGAGTCTCCCGTAGTCCAGGGTCCTGAACTGATGTGATCTTTCTAACGTGCCCGAGGAAAGCAGGGTGGCGGCAGTGTCCCTAATGGACAGACAAGGGGAGCCAAGAGCTGGGGGAGTGGAGTGGCCTCGTCCTGGTCACACACCTCGTAAGCGGCAGAGCTGGGACTTCAGTCCAGGCCTAATGAGCCAGGAAGGACACCCCTGGGTACCGGAAACTGTCAGTAGGGCGGGCACCTGCCTCAGGGTGGCCTTGGGTGATTTTATCTGGCGAGCAGCACCGGACATGTGCCAGGCAAGCAGGTGAGCTCCTCAAGTCCCCGGTCCTTGCACGTCCTCTGCATCTGGGGCAACGAGGCCCAGAGAGGAGGTCTCTAGTCTCAGGCCTCACACGGAGCCAGAGGCAAAGGCGGGAGACCCTGGGAGTCCTGACTCCCAGCCGCTGGCTTTTGCCACATGCAGTTCGCCTGGTCCCAGCGTGAGAACTGGTGCTTTCTGGAAGTCTCTGGGATCTTACGGGCCTTCCTTCCCGCTCACTAATATCAGAGCCGGCACGGCCCTGCTGACAGCCTCTGCTCGGCCCGCTGGCAGGGCTCCTCGGCCCTCCCAACCCAGCTCAGCAGAGCAGGGCTTACCCAGCTCATGGGGGCTTGTGGGGCTGGGAGAGCCGGCTCTGCTCAGCACGGCTTTCCCGGGATTACAAGGTAAGGCATGTGAAGGAACGTCAGCTCATCCAAGTTTATGGATTATGTGGAAATCGCATTGCGGTCCCTCCCTGGCCATCTGCTCTTGGCGCTGTAGCCAGGGCCCCCCAGAGGCCTCTGCCCCCGAGCAGGGCTGGGGCCAGGGCTGGCCGTGCTCTTTGTGCCTCATGCCAGGCCAGGATTTTCCAAGGGGCCTCGAGGGGTTTCTGCCCCCAGGGCCCCAGAGGGCAAGGCAGGGCGGCTGCAGCCTGAGCAGGGAGGTGGAAACCCATTCATTACCGATAGGACGGTCTGCCTGGCTTTGGAATGAAAATGCAGCCTTGCATTTTAGAAGGCATCATTAGGCACAGTGCTGGGGTGGGGAGTTGGGAGGGAGGTTTGTCTCAAGATCAGATGCAAAGGTCTCCCGCCCCCTGGAGAAGTCGCCTGAACAACGGAGCGGGCTGCTGAAGCCCTGGGCCTCCCCGTCTCCCCGGGAGAGGAAGGGAGGCAGGCTTTCTGTAGCGAGGAGTTTGGGCTCTGCTTTCGCGACTGACAGAAAGCCCAGAGCCCACTGGAGGGGACGGGGAGAAGGCAGTGCCATGTAGGGGTGAAGCATTGCATTGGTCTCTGGCTCCTGGCGGCCAGGTTGGAACTCAGCTCTTCATAGCCGTGGCCTTGGGCAAGTCACCTGACCTCGGGGTGCCCCAGCTCCTCATCTGCATAATGGGGGTGCAAATAGGACATACCAGTGGGTGGTTGTGAGGTTTAAATGAGTGTGAAGATGGCCTGGCACCAGGGTCTCTTGCGTCCAGAGACTGTCCTGCGTGTGGGGCTGTGGCTGGTATTTCATCAGGACCAGTGGTGTGCTGGGGAGTGGCTCCTGGAGGCGGGCCGTGGGGAGGGAGCGCTGTTTTGGAGCGCTTGCCAATTCCCGTGGTGTAAATACTCCCACTGTGGCGGCTGTGAGCCATCCCTGTGGCGCTACAAGTGCACTGGGAAAAGGTGCTCACAGTTGGCTCTCGAGAGTCGGTGTGAGCTGATTCCGCTCAGCTCTGGCCCAGCTGCACTGGTATGGGAAGGCTACTTAACAAATACTAAAATATTTTTATATCGGTTGCTAAATAGCCACCGTCTCAAGAGTTCTCCTACTACACTGTTAGCCTCGGCCTTTCCTCTTGGGTCCCTCCCAGCCTCCCACTGGCCCTTTAACTAGGAGCATTGTGGAGACCCTGATCCCGTGGTTTGGCCAGTATCTGTTGTGACTGGTCAAGGCTGGGCCAGACCAATGAGCACATGATTTGGGTATCACAGGCCTGTGGCCTAGAGGTGCCAGGCCAGTAGGCTGAGTGACTGGCGTGTGGATGGGAAGCCCGGCCCCCCTCTGCCAGCTGCCTGTGAGGCCCCATCCTCATACTGCTCCCCAGCACAGCTGTGGACGGAGGAGGGGGAGCCCTGTATTTGGAGGTCGAACTGGGGCAACGGAGAGTGTACGTCTCTGTTAAAATAGAGTTTGCACAAGATTTGCTTCAATGATTAAACAATGTCATTGGTATGATCTGTTTCGTCAGGTTGGAATGCAAATACGGTCACTCTTTAAAAAACTTTCTTCAATTAATTGCTTGAGCGGCCTTTATTATCCAGAAGTTCAGTATCTCTCTTCGGAGGCTTCCTGCCACACTGGATTGTTGGCTCGGCGTGAAGGAAGTAGACTGGCTCCCAAATGCCCGGCAGAAAAACAAGCTGAGTGTGATCAGTCTGCGAGCTGTGGTCTGGCTGGTGGCTGCGGGGGTGACCTCACTCAGGACTCCCAGCCTGACCCATGTGGTTGGACCCGGGGCAGCAGGGAGACAGGCGGGTAGCAGAAATCAGTGTGATGGGTCAGGGGCGGCAATAGAGAGAGGTGGGGTCTGTGGTGAGTTGGCATGTGCATCCCCCCAGCCAGCTGTGGCCGGATCTGCTCATACTTTCAGAAGAAACAAGATATAGGTAGGGTTGGATTTTTGAGGAAAAAAATTGCATGTAATAAGGTGTACAAATCCTAATGAATTTTCACATATGTATACCTTTCATGTCTGCAGCCACCATCCATAAAAAGCTATGAACATTCCCATCTCTCACACATTTCCCTTGTGCTCCCTTCCAAGGCAATAGCTACCCCTCCCTCGCCAAAGTCACCACTGACGCCTATATCCACAAGTTAGTTTGTCTGACCTTGAACTTCCTACGAATAAAATCTTACAATATGTATTCTTTCATGTGTGGGTTGATATACCAGTAATGCTCTCAAGATGATCCATCTTGCACACTGCCAGTAGTTCATTCCTTTTTATTGCTGATAAATATCAGTTTGTTTACTTATGCCCTTGTCGAGGGATTTTTGGATAGTTTTTACCTCTTGGCTATTGTGAATATAATTGCTGTGAGCCTTCATGTATAAGTCTTTTTTTCTGGACATAGACATTCATTTCTCTCGGGTACATAGAGGGTGGAGCAAAAGTAGGTTTACAATTGTGAGTATGTGAAATACAGAGTTTATTCTTGTATTATTATTTATTAATTATTGTATTTTCCATATGACCAACTATAGGCCTACTTTTGCCCCATTCTGTATAGACATGGGAGTGGTATTACTGGACCATAAAATAGGTCTATGAAACTTAATTAGAAACAGTTTTTCATAAAGGTTGTGTTCGTTTATATCCAATGAGCAATGCACGAGAGTTCTAGCAGCTCCACATCCTCACCAGCACTTTTGGCCATTCTATTGGGTCTGTAGTCATACCTCATTCTGGCTTGAATTTGCATTTTGCTGATGAATAGAGATATGGAGCACCTTTACATATATCTGTTGGCAATTCAGTATTTACGCTCAGTATTACTTTCAAGTCCTTGCCCTCTTTTTAAATTGGGGTGCCTTACTATTTTTTCATATGTAGTATATGTATATTCTCTATTCTTTGTATATTCTGAACACACGTCCTGTCAGATGTGTGTGCTATGGTTATTTTCTCCCAGTGTGTGGCTTGCCTTTTCTCTTGCTGGTGCTATTATTTTTTCCTTAAATGTTTGGTAGAATCTGTCAGTTAAGCCATCTGGGTCTGAAGTCTAATTTGTATAAGGTTTTAACTACAAATTCAATTAACAAAAATAGAATTTCTGCTTTCTTCTTGGATCAGTTCAGAAAGTGGAGTTTTTCGTGGGGTATTTTTTATTTCCTCTAAGTTGTCAAGTGTATTAACTTATTGTTTTTCATGTTACCTCCCTATTATCCATGTCCTTAGGATTTATAATAATCAATATTCTTATTTTTATTTCTAATATTAGTATTATGTTTTCTCTCCTTTGCCGTGATTATTCTTATTAGACGTTAGCCAATTTTATTAATACTTAAATAAGACAATTTTTTCTTTGTTGTATCTCTCTGTTATTTTTCTCTTTTCTATTTCATTGATTTTTTTTCTCATATTTTATTTTATTTTTTCTACTTTGGGTTAAATTTGTTCTTTTATTAGCTTCTTGAGGTAGAATCTTTGGCTATTGTTTTTTTTTAAATATTTTAGATTCCTTTTAACTAACAGTATTTTCATTGTTGAGATGTTTGATCAAAATCTTAAGGTTATTCCTTTAAATTTAATATCCCTCTTTTCTCTGGCTGCTTTAAACTCTTCACTCCATCTTTGTTTTTCAGTGGTTTTTCTATAATGTGCTTAGATAGGCTATCCCTTGTATTTTCCCAACTTGGTATTCATTTAGCTTTTTGGATCTTTGGGTTGATATGTTTCCCAAAGTTTTGAAAATTCTGGTCACTATCTATTCAAATACTTCTCTTGCCCCAATTCTCTTTCCTCTTCTTTTTGGACTCCAATTGCATTTATATATATTCCCTGATTCCCGCCCCCCTCCTCCCCCCCGCACATCACTCTGATGCTATATTCTCTTTATTTTAGTTCTTTTATTCTCTTTGTGTTTCAGTTTTGTTATTTTTCTTATTGACCTGTTTTTTAATATACATTTTTATTGATATCAGAGAGGAAGGGAGAAAGAGAGAGAGATAGAGAAACATCAATGATGAGAGAGAATAATTGATCGGCTGCCTTCTACATGCCCCACACCGAGGATCGAGCCTGCAACCGGGCATATGCCCTAACTGGGAATTGAACCATGACCTCCTGGTTCACAGGTCAACGCCAACTACTGAGCCAGACCTGTTTTTTTTATTTTACCAACTCTTCTGCTTTGTGCAATCCATCATTAAGTTAATTCTTCATTTCAGTTACTCATTGTTTTAGGTCTGAAATTTCCATTTGATTTTTCTTTAGAGTTTGTTTCTGTAATGAAATTCTCCATTTTTTAGCTGTTATATTTATACTTTCCACCAATTAAAAAAATTTATAATTGTCATTTCAAACTTCCTGTCTGTTAATTTCATTATCTGGATCACCTGTAGGTCTTCTTCTACTGACCATTTTTCTCTTGATTAGAACTGTCATTCTTCATTGCATTTACTGTAATTTTGCATTTGTTGTAATTACATTTATTGTAATTTTGGATGAAAAACTAGATGTTGTGTGTAAAAAAGGATGGCAGAAACTGAAGCAGGTAATATTTATTCCCAGAAAGATGATGTCCTTTCTTTTCTCACAGTAAAATAGCGGATTCGTCATCACTGGCTTCAAATGCCTTGAGGATGGGTTCAGGCCTCTCCCTGGGATCTAAATAGTAAGTGGTTATAAGGACTTTCTCTGATTTCTTTCCTGCTTTCAGATCTCCATTCTGTGGGCGTTCCCATGCTCTGCTTTCCAGCCCAGGCCCACGTGCGGCTGGGTACTCGATAAACACCCCGTGGGGGAGAATTGGCCTTCTCTGCCCGAGGGCTCAGTCAGAATCCAGTCCAGCGTGCCAGCCCTGTGGTCATTATGAGTTAATCTGGTTTCCTCCTACTTCAGCAAAGCGCCCCATCTATTGCAGACTTGCTTCTCCGCCTGCCCTGACCCAGGAACAAAGGCAGCCACTGCTCTCTATTCATTTATGAAAGCCTTGTCCCTCTCTAGAACTTAGTGCATTTAGATTTCTCTACATCCTCCGCTCTTTGTTGAGTTTACAAAATATGATTTTGTGGTTTATTGATGTTTTCTCATTGTTATGGTAAGAGTGACTGGAAGCCCAGATGTTTGCTGTTTTAGTGTGAAATCATCTCATTTTCAAGGTAGCAAAAAATTCCAATATTTAAAAAATGTTATGCAGGTCAAAAGAAATGCTTCTGTGGGCTAGACTTCTCATAGCCTGTGGGCTGTAAGCTTGTAGCCCCTGATGGACCTAAAATTGTTTATTAACAAATAATTATTGATGTGTAACTGTGACATTGTACTATCTTACTTCCCTGAAAATAGTTGGAGGCTTCTGTTAAAATCTGCTTGTACTTAGGATACCTATCATGTTTATGTTTTCACCTCTTTCGTGAGTGCTACGATGGGAGAAAACATTAAAAATTTGCTTGTTAAGGCCATTGGTGCTCATAGTGGGTAGTCCTCCAACCACTTAAGTCCTTGGATTGTAGCAAGCCCTACCTTGAGTGACTACAGGCTGGGATCTCTGGTGGGGAGAAGATAGGAACCAAGGGTGCTATGGTTGTGTGTGTGTGTGTGTGTGTGTGTGTGTGTGTGTGTGTGTGTGTGTCTCACTTTGGGAAACTACTTCACTGGGTAGGTAGAACTAGTATTCCAAATCGCCAAGAGTAATCCCAAGTATTTGGACAGAATGCAAGCCTGCCCTTTCTCCAAGTCCAGTGACACATGGATCAGGAAGTCTGTCAGAAGGACCCCAAAGTAAAGAAGAGCCCCAGGGGCTGATGGGAAATGAGCCATACCCAGTGTCAGTATCACACTTCATTCCAGCAGATCTCACTGGCTGTTAACAAAATCATACATTTTCATCTCTCTCATTGTGAAAAGTTAATCTCATTCTTCTCAAATCTAACACTTAATGAGCCCTATGATGAAACTCTCCGCAGAGCACATCATTCTAAGGCCGTGTAAGTGGTTCCTTTGTG
The DNA here is from genome assembly GCF_000147115.1 of Myotis lucifugus. NCBI lineage: Eukaryota > Metazoa > Chordata > Mammalia > Chiroptera > Vespertilionidae > Myotis > Myotis lucifugus. The sequence continues at coordinate 11,442 of NW_005872075.1, forward strand.
GTTTCTGAGCCCTCACATTTGGTGAGCTATCTCTCGCCTTCTTGAAAACTCGAAACCTTCAATCAATGAAGTAAATGCACAAATGTATGCGAATTTTTGATTAAACAGATAAATGCTCAGAAACAATGCAATTCTTGTAAATATTTTTATTGTACTGCGTTAAGAGAAAAAGAAGTGACATGCTTAATGAGGCATTTTGCAGAAATCCAAAGGTTAATTTAGGAGAGTAAGTAAATACCCAGAAATGCATACAGTTCTTAGAAACACTTTTACATACAGGTCAAAATAGGTGACGCATATTTCACGTCAGTGCTGTAAACAGTCTACATTTAATTTGGGAGCATGAAGTAAACAAGTGCTCAGAGCATGTCAGTTCCTTCAGAGCCATCACCGTTATTTAAAAAACACCAGAAGATAGGGGAAACAAACCTCTGGGTTTAAAAAAATGTATTTTTGTTAATTTCAGAGAGAAAGGGAAAGGGAGAGAGAGATAGAAACATCAGTGATGAGAATCACTGATCGGCTGCTTCCTGCACACCCCCTACTGGGGATCGAGCCCACAACCTGAACATGTGCCCTGACCGGGAATGGAACCGTGACCTCCTGGTTCATAGATTGACACTCAGCCACTGAGCCACACCGGCTGGGCCAAACCCCTGGATTTTGTATGTCAGTAAATGAGCCTGAGGGTGGCAGGAGGTGGTCAGGACTCTCTCCTGCCTCCAGGCCCTGACGTGGCAGCAGGATTAGCCAGATGTGTAGGGAAGGAGACCGCTGGCCACTGGGTGGGTGGGAGGTGGTTCATTACGGCCAAGTCTTTTTGGGCTGGGGCAGCAGGGACCCCAGCCGTGGTACAGATGTCCTCTCCTTGCTCCATGGGCGACCACTTCTCCCTTTAGGCTGAGAAGTCCCAGGTTGTGGCTCTATTCCCCAGTAGGGGGTGTGCAGGAGGCAGCCAATCAATGATCCTATCCACTGAGCCAAACCGGCTAGGGCCTCTCTCAGCAGTGATGTTTCTGTCTCTCCCTCTCCCTTCCTCTCTGAGATCAATAAAAAAATATTTTTAAAGAAGTGGCTGTGATGGAATTCTCTTCATGTGGATTTACATCTGCAGCGGAAACACACTTTTAGCAGGTGCCCCTTTAGAATAGCTCCTTGTAGTGGGCATGCGCTATTTGCCTCTCTAGCATCCATTCCCCATTTTCATCTGAGGGTCCAGCCCCGCCCCCTCAGCCATGGGGTTTAAGTGGACCTCATCCCTGGTCCCAGGGGTGGCGTGCACGGCTCAGTCAGTGACTTGGGTTCCTCTGCTGACAGCGATCGCTTCAGGAACAACACACAGCTCGGTCGGGCCAGTCAGAGCCCCTGAGCCTGACTCCTGGATTTTTGTTGGGCACCGGGGAAGCCGACTCACCCATTGTCGCAGAGCTTGAGCCCAGAAGGGTGCGGTGTTGGAGCCAGTGTAGTCATCGTGTGGTTCCGTCAGGGAGCCTTTATGAGGATGGACCCAGCGAGAGAAAGCAGACCTGATAGATGAAGAGCTAAATTTTGGTGATGCTGGAGTGCCCGGACCAGCTGTGCCTGAAGTCAGCCCTACTGCCAGACTTTTCAGCTAATTTGTTTTAGATATAAACAGTTTGCGTGGGGTTTCTGTGCTTTTTGTGGGAAGGGGAGTGAGGCAGGGTGAGCTGGTGTAGAATTGGCGGGTTAGAATCATTGCAGGGGTTGCAGAGTGCAGGGGCTGCCCCTAGTGGTCTGACGCCTGGCCCAGCGATGACCAGGACAGAAGAACAGTGTCCCGCAGTGTAAGAGCAAGAAAGTGGGTTGGGGTGGGGTTTGGGCTGGTTGGTTGGCATATGGAAGGCTGCTCTTCGGACAGGTACTATCCCTAGAAATCTGACTGGGGAAGGCAGTCTCCCCAGGGTCATAAAGCCCCGCTGTCCACACGCCAGAATAAAAAGGCCCGTTCATTCAGTGGCGACACGGAAAAGTCAGAAAGGCAGGGAAACATGATGGGGCTGAGTGCCCAGAAAAAGAGGTCAGTTTTGCTGAGCGCGTGTAGTGTCTGCCACAGCATCTTAACTCCTGGCGTTAGGAGGCGGGAACTGCTGGCCCGGTGACCTGGAACCGTGTGAGCCTGGACCACGCGCTTTCTCTCTCAGAGCATCAGTTTTGCTAGCGTTCCAAAGGGGAAAGCCACCAGAGCTACATGGCATGGCTTTCTCATCTTAGTGAGAATCAACTAAGATGTCGGAGATGTTTCTGGCACACTCCAGAGCCCTGTTCCAACGTGAGCTGGTTTTTGTGGCCTTTCCAGGTTGGCCGGCCCCGCTGTGGCTCCTGCAGATGGAGCTCTGCTGTCATTTAAGCTCCGGTCCCACCTCCAAGCTGCCTGGCGTGGGCCCAGGGAAGCAGCTGGGTGACCTGTTTCCCAGGGCCTCACGCAGAGGCGCCGGGGGTCTGTACAAGGATGCGCAGGAGGAGCAGATGCGGCCGCGGAGCCCACGCCAGATCCAGCTGGGAACACACGCGGCTCCGCGGGAGGACGGCGGCTCGTTCTCTGCCAAGGCTTTTTAGAAAGGAATCTTCTCCCTCTTTTAAATCAGTCCGTGCTCATTAAGGAAATGGGGTTAAATATAGAAAAACACAGAGAACAAGAGAAAGGCACTCCTAGTACCATCACACGATCACCGGTAACTCTGTGTTTCTGCCTTTATTGATTTATTTTGGTATTTTCCCACTCTGAAATGGCTTTTAATTCATTGATTCTTCATCAGAATTTCATTTTGCTACACAGTACATACAAAATTCAAACGTTACAGAGGGTTATGCAATGAAAATAAGCCCCCCCCACCCCACCCCCAGTTCCCTTCCTGGAAGGCAGCCTTGGTTACCAGCCCCTCGCACTTGTTTCCAAAGTGAATCAATGCACATATAAGTATATGCATGCATATCCTTTTATTTTTATCCACGGATTCTCGCGTGGCAGGCACCCTCTCCAACAACTTGCTTTTCCACATAGTCATGTGTCGTGGAGAATGCTCCACGTTGGTTTGTGGGAGCGGAGCCTCATTCATCTTACCGTAATTTCTTTAACCAGTCTGATATTGAAGGGTATTTAGTTTGTTTCCGGCATTTTGAATTTTTAACAATGCGGCAGCGAATATTCTTACACGTGTGCCATTTCGTACATGGACCAGTGTATCCGGGGGATACTTTTCTGGAATTGGAATTACTGGATGGAAGACTGCACATTTTAAATATTATGGTTTGTTGCCTCTATAAAGGTCGCGTGCACTGAAAGTGCATAGAATGAGTGTCAGTTTCTCCACACTCTCGCTGACAGTCTGTTATTAAGCTTTGTCAACTTGGCTAACCTGATAAGTAAAAATAGTACTGTATCTTATTTTTAATGTTTAAAATCCATTTTGTTTCAGTTGCTATTGACTATTTTATCTTGTCAATATTTTCCTATTGGACTGTTGATCTTATTGAGTTGTTGAAGCTCTTTATATATTAGGGGAGTTGGCCTTCTATGATATATGTTGCAAATTTCTCCCTCCATTTGTTGCTCTTCTTATGACTCTATCTTTGTTTTTCATAAAGAATCTTTTTATTCTTTGTGAAGTTAGTATAATCAATTTTTTCTATCATAGTTTCTGCATCTGTGTCATATTTTGAAAAAGACCTTTTCCCAGTCCAACACTAGTACTTCTGTGGTTTTTTTTTTTTAAATATACTTTATTGATTTTTTAAAGAGAGGAAGGGAGAAGGATAGAGAGTTAGAAACATCGATGAGAGAGAAACATCGATCAGCTGCCTCCTGCACAGCCCCTCCTGGGGATGTGCCCGCAACCAAGGTACATGCCCTTGACCGGAATCGAACCTGGGACCCTTAAGTCCACAGGCCGACGCTCTATCCACTGAGCCAAACCGGTTAGGGCTGTGGTTTTATTTTATACATTTGAACCTTTCTTCCGTTAGAAATTTATTCCGGTGTAAGGAATGAGGTCAAGATCAACTTTTTTCCCAGGGAGAAACATAGTTTATCCCAATTACCATTTATCGAATACTGCATCCTTTGTTGTACTGATTTGAAATGTCATGCGGACCATGTGCTATATTTTCACTGAAATTTGGATGTATTTCCGGAATCTGACATCTGTTTTATTGATGGATGTTCTAAAGGAAAAACAGACCGAGGGAGGAGTGATCAGGGAAGGTCAACGTGAGGAGGTATTTCAGCTGAGGCTGGAAGGGTCTTTCATGAGGGAACAGCATGTGCAAGGGCCCTGAGGCAGGAAAAGACCCGGTGATAGAGGAACTCACAGAGAGAACCCAGTGTGGCTGGCCCCCAAGTCAGGGCGCTCGCTGGTCCTAGGAGAGGAGGCTGGAGAGATGGGGAGGGGCCTATTAGTCCTCCTGGGTCTTGCTAACACTCCCGTGCGCACCCTAGGTGATTGGGAGCCTGTGAAGGGTCTTAAGCAGGGCAGTGCGATGGGCCAGCCCACAGGGATTTAAAATCGCTCCTGCTGAAGAATGAAGACTCCAGGTGCCAGCTTCACTAGGCAGGGCCTCGAGGGAGCAGGGGGAGAAGGTATTCTTGGGATTCCCAGCGTAGCCACCAGGCCTCCCCTCCCTCTGCCTCGTGCTGAAAGCAGCAAGACAGGCATATTGGTAATTGACTGGCTTTTCACTAGAAATGTACGGCTTTGCCTTCACGAAGGGCCAAATACCTTTAAAAATTGAATCAGTTTAATTGAACAAATCTTTTCAGATAGTTCTGAAAATTTCAGTCCTTTCATAAGAGCCCCATTGAGCAAAGCCGTTTGAAATGCTCGGTTATTGCAGCAGCCACCGGAGCCCCATTTTGAATAGAGTTGTGTTTTGTTGGTGATATATATATATATTGATACCAGAGAAGAAGAGAGAGGGAGAGAGATAGAAACATCAGTGATGAGAGAGAATCATTGATCAGCTGCCTCCTGCACACCCCACACTGGGGATCGAGCCCACAACCCGGGCATGTGCCCTGACCGGGAATGGAACCCTGACCTCCTGGTTCATAGGTCAATGCTCAACCACTGAGCCGCGCCTGCTGGGCCCCACTGTCTTTTAAAATGTGTGTCTGCATGTATGGGTGTGAGCATGTGAGTGTGTGTGAACAAGTGTGTGTGTGTGTGTGTGTGGCGTGCAACACTTTCCCAGACACGGGGACAGAGCTGAAGCCCTGGCTGGAGTGATTACTGATGGAAGAAGATGAGGATGAGGGTGAGGATGCTGATGCCAGGAAGCTCAGGGTGGCCGCCGTCACATTTCTTCCTAGAAGAGCTGGTCCAGGCAGCCGCGTCAGCGATGAGCTCACAGAGCCTGAGTGAGGTCGGGTGGCCAACCATCCAGGGGCGGCTGGCGGAGCCTCTGCCCTGAGAGGGGCTGGATCCCTGGCCCAGAGGACCCCTCTCAGCTCGGAGGCATTCCCAGGATGGTCGGCAGGTAACCCGGCAGGTAACCAAGGTGACCAGCAAGCCACTGGGCTTCGGACTTCCCCCTGCAGGCGTGGGCGGTGCTGCAGGCGCTGGGGTTTGCCTTCAGGAACTGACAGGAGCCATTAGGCCGGGCCTTGCACTCACCATGGGCTCTCGATGTTATCTCCAAATGCAGTTACACACGCAGTCCGAGATGCACTGACAAGAGGGAGAAGAAAAGACATTCATCACAGGGCTCTAAGCACATCGCATTACCCACGCATGCTGCCTCCAGTGCCCTCAGAATTAACAGTTCATAAATCCTATCATTATTTTGTGGATAACACAATTATAATTGCATTTGAAACCCACGATGATAATTTGTTAAATGTAAACATTGAGAACAGCAACAAATATGGGGACTTGGCTGTAGCAATTTCTCATTCTTTAATATTCTGGAAGCTTCGAGGCGGCGGGAGGTCGGGGTCTCTCGTGACCTCTGAGGAGCCCCGAGCGTGGGTGTTCATGTCTCTGTGATCGAGGCTGCTTGTCCATGCGAGGGTGGGTGAGGGGGTGTGTTGGTGAGCCTGCGGGTGGGTGTGTTGGGGAGAGAGCGTGTCTGTGCGGCGGGAGCATCCCCAGCCTCTGGGGACCGGGAAGGGCGCTGTCAGAGCGCTGCGAATCTGAGACATCAGGGGCTTAACTTGATTTGATGATTTGGCCCGAGTAACCCTCTCAAAATAGAAAAATCAAGGACCCAGCGTGGAGGCAGCCTGTCTGGGCGCGGGCTGGTAATGAGGACTAACAAGGCTTGATGGAGCCCGGGAGCAATGGGCTGAGATGGCCCCGAGCTGCCTGGCACCCCGGGCCCCGCAGCCATCCAGTGCGGCCCAGCCCAGCCTAATGCTGTCGCCCACGGAGATGCTCGCTGATAAGGATGAGAGGAAGCAGCTTCCGGGAGGGTGTGTGTGGGGGGTGCTTGCTGGGACAGGGGCCTCCCAGTCCTTTCGAAACATATTACATAAACACTTGTTCGTTTTAGGAAACGTGGAGATATAGATTATCATCAAGAAAAAAAAAACAGCTTTTCACGTGGAGATGGATCCCCACTGCACACGTTTTATCGGGCAGGGCGGGACCAGGGACGCCAGGGTGTAAAGTCATCCATAAGGAGAAACAGTACCCTGGACAGCTCCTCAGGAATGTGTCCCATTGGGAGCAGACACCATGGCCATCCACACACCCCTTCCCCACTGGGATGGACCAGGTCGCGTTTTTGTTGGCTGAGCCCCAGGAAGAGTAGTTGGCTTGCATGTGGGGGACAGGTGGTATGACAAGCACACATTTTGGAACATTAGAGTCACACACAGCATGGGAGGATGCTCGCGTTCTAGAAGGCAAATGGGGCCTGGGAGGGACAGACAGCAGCAGCATCGTGTCAGATCTGCACCATTGCAGTAGTCCCCACCCCCCCACCATCACCCCCACCCCCCAGCCCCACCGTGTGGGACGCGTGGAGTTGAATTCAGAGGAGGGAAGTGCATGCCTGATGCAGCCGCCTTGTGTACCAGCCGTCTTTGCTGTGCTTGTGAATACATCCATATGATTGATTGTTTGATAAAAACAGGATCATACTGTATATGGTCTTCCCAGCGATTACACCCTGGATATCATTCTCTATAATATCCATATCATCATTTTACATGACCTCCTGGTATGCCACTGAGGAGATAAATGCCGTAATTTGGGTAATTATATAATCAATCCTTCATCGCACGGCATTTGCTTTCAAACTGTTGTTATTCTAAGAATTGCACCGATAATTTCCTTCAGGAGGAATCTTTGCTTTTCTGTCCAATTCCTTTCCCTCGAGGAAATGTTCCCAATGAGGACTCCTGTGTCAGACCTGCTTGGAGTTTAAGCCTTTGGTCACAGGCCACCTGCTATGTTCACTCTTACCCAGGGAAGGGGAAGAGCTCAGAACACGGACCAGTGGCCTACAAAGAGGTAGGGTGGGCCTCGCTGTGTGGTGAAGGGCATGAGATGATGGTTCTGAACTTTTCTGTTTGTCTTAGCTGTCATCTACCTCCGTTTCCCTGTCATTTGCAAATGGCAGGAGCTAGGCTCAGGTCGTCCCTGGTTTCCTTGGAGCAATAAAGACGATCCATGAAGGGCTTCACTGATTTCGGTGCCCCACACGCCTCAGCTGTGGCTCTCACACTGGGGCGGGCCACGGGCTCCACGTGGCTCCTCGCCACAGCTCCACCCAGTCCTGGGGTCCTGGCGGCTGAGCTTTGCACCCACACAGAGCTGGCAGCCTGGTGGGTGAATGTTTTCTAGTTCAACTGTACAGTCATGAACTGTGATGCAACCGGGGACGGACTCCCATCTCCTCCCTGAAGCCCGCTTCCTGCCTCCGCAGTGCGCGTGGTGAGCTGTGGCCAGTGTCGGCCAATCCCAGCGTCCTAGGACCCCCTTCTCCCCTTGGGTACACTTACCCTGTATTTTGGGTTCCTTTGGTAACCGCCGGGTGGAAGTACGTGCTGGTGATGTTGCTACATGATTCTTTTTAAGGGACCCAGGCTCCTTTCAATCACGAGGATGTGGCTCCTCGAACTAACGCAGGCCTGGGAATTGGGTGAGAGGCAGCGAGTCCCTGTAATTGTGGCTCAAAGCAGTCTCCGCTGCTTCCTAAGCCTAACGTTTTCCCCTTTGGTCACGCACAGCAGGTGAAGCCTTAGGGAGTAGCCCACGCAGTTCAGTCCTAGAGGCCCGATGATCTCCTGAGATCCCTGGAGCGTTCTGTTTGTGGGCCTGGCTCCGCTGCCTGTTCTGGGGAGCGCATCTGCTCTCTCTCAGGTGGCCGAGTACATCTTCTAGAATCTAGACCAGGGGTGGGCAAACTTTTTGACTCGAGGGCCACAATGGGTTCTTAAACTGGACCGGAGGGCCGGAACAAAAGCATGGATGGAGTGTTTGTGTGAACTAATATAAATTCAAAGTAAACATCATTACATAAAAGGGTATGGTCTTTTTTTTTTTAGTTTTATTCATTTCAAACGGGCCGGATCCGGCCTGCGGGCCGTAGTTTGCCCACGGCTGATCTAGACCTTTGTCCGCCTAAGTTTCAATCACTGTCACGTCAGGCAAGGAGCTCGTTATTGGGCAGCATTTCCTCCTGCTACGGACGCGATTCCCCAGGATGCTGGTGCTCCCACACCGCCAGCGTGCTTCTCCGTGCCATCGTGACGAGAGTCCCCTGAACTCTCGCGTGGGTTACTTTTGGGGTGGAAGTTGTGAACGTGTGATAACTGTGCTCTTACATTCTTATCTCCCCAGCGTTTTGGGTTCTTTCCTCTGTATTGTCTCAAGTTCTTCCTGGCATTTCAGGTTCATATAGGTTGCTGTTGACTCTAGTTTTAGTTCTCAACCAAGCAAATAACTGAAATTCTTCCCAGTGGCTTGAGTCAATGTTCTGTACCCAGAATCTCTGCTCGGTGTTGACACATTGAAAATTTGACCTGATCTAAAGTGACGCCCCTCTCTCCCTGCCCCAGGTCCGCGAGATCCCCTTCCCACACAGGTTCCTCATAAAAATATTTAAATGAACATACAGCGAAATTGACTTTTTTTGGCTTACAGTTCCATGAGTTTTAACCCACACAGATTCATGTAATTACCGCCACAATCAAGTTGCAGTATAATTGCATCACCCCCAAATCTTCCTTGTAATACCCTTTGTAGGCACACCCCGCCCCCACTCCTAAGTCCCGGAAACCGTGGTCTGTTCTCCGTCACTGTAGGTGTGTGTTTGAGAATGTCATGTACGTGGAACCATACAGTGTGGAGCTTTTGAGACCTGCTTTTTTCCATTCATCATAGCGCATTTGAGATCCATTCCCATTGTTGGTGTGTATCAGCTTTCTTGTGTCTCCAGGTGGGCACCTCTTGCTTTTCTAGTTCTTGAGATCTTACTCCATTCTAACAACTGCCCTTTCAACAGACGTGATAGGGCTTTTGAGTTCAAGCTCCAAGGTAATTAAACAAACCATAGCAGACTCGGCGTTTCATTTCAGTTACGCCGGCCCTGCTAGAGATAAGAGATTCATTCTTTCTGGGTAGTCATAGAAACTCCCTGGTTCTCTGACATGCTTGGAGTGGAAAGCTGAAAGCCCAGCCTTTTAATTTTTATTCTCTAAGTTTACCAGTACAGTTATAAACCTCGTCTCCTCCACAGCTTTTGTATTGCTCACGCCACTGATAATGCTTCATCGTAGCTGCCAGTCTGACCACCAAGGTTTTCATTCATTCTCTCAGTTCAGGTAGACACAGGTTGCATTGAAGAATCATTTTTTTCCTGCTGACACCGGATAGTTTATTGTGAAAAGCCGTGGTGTGGGAGGGGGAGGCTGGGAGGAACAGGACCAGGGCCCATCTGGGGGGATTCAGCCGTACATCAGGCATTCCTCCATCAGGTTTAGGGGAAACACTCTCAGGAGTAAAACCCCCAGAGGGAGCGCTGTGACTGCCAAGCAGGAGGGCGGGGGGCGGGGACCCTAGGCACTGCTGGGCTTTGATGTGGGGCTGTACCCGCACACAGGCACACCGTCCATGCCCCCATGCCCACCAGGTGACGTCATCGCGGCATACCAGGACCAGGCGGTGAACTTGGGGTGCGTCATGAGCGCTCTGGCACCCTCGCTGGAAGACAAAGGGGGTGCACCTTCGCGCTGCTCACCTTGCACTTCTCCAAGAGCATGAAGTTGGGCTTGAGCCCGCCATCAGGCCTGATGTACAGGAAGGAATTCAGGATCTCTTCACTCTTGTTCTTCTGATCCTGAACTGGTTACACGGGAAGCCCAGCACGACCAGGCCCCAGGGCCCAAGGCGCTGCTGCAGCTCGTTGGCCTGGCTGTAGTCCCAGACCTTTGCCCTCAGAGCGAGGCCACACTCATGAGCAGCACCTTGCCCCACGCAGAGCCCAGGCTCCGGGCTCCCCACCGGCCAGTGAGCGCACAGAGAATGCGTCAGGGAGCTGGGGGTGCACATGGCGTGGGTATCTGAGAAGAGAAGGCAGCGCTGGGAACAGGAACGCCAAGAAATCATTTTGTCACTAAGCGTTATAAACTAGCAATGCCACATCCTTTCTTGATAACTGGATCAAGTCTGTGTGTCTTGGTCCGTTCGGGCTGCTACAACACAAATACCATAGACTAGCAGCTTATCAGCAACAGAAATGTATTTCTTCTAGTTCTGCAACTGGAAAGTCCAAGAATGAAGGCACCTGCAGATTCAGCACCTACTGGGGACCTGCTTTCTGGTTCATAGACTGATACCTTGTCACTGTGTCCTCTCACATGGTATAACGAGCAAGGGAACCCGCTGAGCTCTCTTTTATAAAGGCACTAATCCCATTTGTGAGGGCTCCACCCTCATGACCTAATCACCTCCCCAAAGCCCCACCTGCTCGTACCCTCACATTAGGGATTAGGTTTCTTAGGTTTTCAACATAGGAGTTTTTGGGGGACACAAACATTCAGCCTTTGGCAACGTGGTAGGCAGAATTCTAAGATGGTCCCCAAGATTCTGTTTGCTTGGGGTGCGTGCCTTGTATAACCCTCTGTCTGCGTGTGGGAGGACACTTTGACTATGACAGGATATTACTCATGCGATTATGTTACATTATATGGCAGAATGGATTTTGCTGCTGTAATTAAGATCCCTAATCAGTTGACTTTGAGTTAATCAAAACTGAGACTATTATGGGTGGGCCTGACCTAATCAGATTATCCCTCAAAAATATAAGAATAAATTGCAGATGCCCTCCTGCTGGCCTCGAAGGAGCACACTGCCATCTTGTAGAGAGGGCCGTGTGGCAAGGACCCAGAAGCCGTCTCTAGGAGATAACAGTGGCCCCCAGCTCACAGCCAATAGAACAGGGACCTTCCTCACATGGCCACAGGGAAATTAACTCTGCTATCAACCCGAGAGAGACCGGAAGTGGATCTGCCCCGAGTCGAGCCTCCTGCAGAGGACACCTGGCTGACACCTTGATTTCCCTGAGGCCCTGAGCAGAGGACCTCGCTGAAGTGTGGTGGACTCTTGGCCCCTGGGAATGGTGAGATAATAAACGTGAGCTATTTTAAGCCACCAAGTTTGTGGCAACGCATGCACAGCGACAGAAAACGAATACAGCACACCAACACATTCACAAGCTCGCAGGATTTCCCAAAGGCCCAGGGCCCAAGCTTAGAAGCCAGAATTGATGCCGCCAGATCTGTGCAACCATCCAGTGAGACGTACAGCTGCAAACCGCTGCTGCTTTCATCTGGTGCGCCGCGTGCATAAACCAAGGACCAGACACCATGAAGAAAGGCTGTTCTCCGTGGCAGGACTCGGCTAACGTGATGATGTTGTTTTCTCATCTGTGAAATAGGAATAATAGTACTGCCCCAATGGGTGGTTATAAGGATGAAGTGAAAGAAAACATTTAAAGTATTTGAGTAACACACAGCTCTTTTTTAAAATTATTTTAAAAATATATTTTATTGATTTTTTACAGAGAGGAAGGGAGAAGGATAGAGAGTTAGAAACATCAATGAGAGAGAAACATTGATCAGCTGCCTCCTGCACATCCCCTACTGGGGATGTGCCCACAACCAAGGTACATGCCCTTGACCGGAATCAAACCTGGACCCTTCAGTCTGCAGGCTGACGCTCTATCCACTGAGCCAAACCCGTAGGGCAACACACAGCTCTTAACACTCTATCTGTGTTAGTTATTGTTATTCATGAGTGACTTGCCCAAAGCCACAAAATTAGTAAGAAGCCAAGTGGAGGCTTAACTTTAGGTCTGTCTACTATCAAAATCCATTCTCATCTTCATCTCTCCTTGACTTTAGCAGGAGGAGAGATCCAGGAACCCAGTTTAAAAAACCTTTGCCCATTCCCATTCTTAGTCTCTCCCAGGAGAGAGAGATTCGCATCCGAGAGACAGAGGAAATCCCGCATAATGGAGTATGAATGTTTTATGAATTGGTCTGCACCGAGTAAACGAAAGGGTCATTAAGGTGCTCATTAACAAGTACAGCACTTGGTTTGGAATTTGAAAATGATTGGACAGTGTACAGCCAAATGAGCTCACAGGGACTTCCCGAAATTCCCCAGATCAGCTTCCTGCTTTCACAATGTTCTCTCTTCTGACGTCTGGTGTCAGACACCCCGTACACCCTGTTCCAAGTATACACCGCCTTTACTCGTTGTCTGGAATTCTCCTCTGCCTGTCGCTGGAAGGGACGGGTGTAAAGTTTGGAACATCTGCCTTTGCTGGCTATGGAAGGAGTGTGTCTGTGAGTGGGCACGGGGGTGTGTGCGCACGGGCGGGGAATAAGGCCGGTGGTCTGGTGAGGATGTTGCAGATTCTCAGAGCTGACGCAGAGGAGAGGGATTCTGACCAGTAGCTAGGGCGAGAGTGAAGAGGCTAGGGAGGCAGTACCCAGGCCAGGGGGTAAAATCCCTTAGTGGTATCAGGAAGGAAGACACTCAGCCATGTGCAGCCATATGATCATTATGAAACTAGAATGTTGGAAGTCAAGTTGTTCATTGAAAAAGTGAAAAATGAAAGGCGGCAGTGATCTGGGTGATGTTTCCATCCAGGGAGAGCCACGGATGGCCAGTGAGAGGTCATTGAAGCTGCACATGTGTCACACTGTGAGCAGCGGATAGTCAATAGAAACCCGAGGTGTTAGTCCCAGCCCTTGGGACTAAGCAACAGTCCTCGCCACGGCCAATCCAAACCCACATGGATTTACCTGCAAGGGTATCGAATTGCTCACCAGATACAGACTAGAAATCTGGAGGGCTTGGTTTTGAATGATGAGATAGATGAGATACATGGGAAACTGACGAGGATGCTGCTCAGTTTGTATAACAGATATTTCAAGGGGTTTCTGGTTTCAGAGAATGGCAGAGGACCTTATATCAGACCAACTTTCCCAATGACGATGCTTTCAAGTTCTTGGCAAAATGCAAAAAGGCACTGAGAGTGATCAGTAGCAGGCAGAAGCTGGAGGGCTACCCCCATGAAATGAGGAAACCCCGTAGGTGAGGTCACATTTACCTGTGTTTTCCCCGAGAGACCTCCCTAGTCTTGGTGTTCTTCTCTGTAGCCCTCTTCCCGGGGAAGGATGACAGGTCCCTGCACGTTTGAACCTGAGCATGGCCACGTGACTTGCTTCAGCCCATAAAGAAGCTGTAAAAGCCAGTGTGTGCTCGCGCCAGTTCACTGCCCTTCTGCCGCGAGGACCGGCGGTCCCCGCAGGGGCCACTCCTTCCGCGGCTTCTCGGAGCCGGGCTGCACCTGCCCTGTGGCCACATCCAACAGGAGCGAGCGGGAAGTACTCTTTCGTGGCTGAGAGCCAACAAGGTTCTAGGGGTGTGTTGCTGTGGCATAATCTAGGCCACCCTGACTTACACGGGGGGAAGGAAGGGTGCCTCTGGGATCCGGGTGGTAAGTAGGAAAAACGACCACTTTGCAGAGAGTGATGCCCCTGGGGAAGACCTTCGGGGTGGAAGTTTGGGGAGACTCATAACCCGCTTGAATCCGGCCCAGAAAGAAATGAGAAAGACCATCGTCATGGGCTGAGGCAGCTGCCACGTCTTTCCCCGCGTGCAGATCTGTACTGGTGGGGTTCTCCCCCAGCCCTGCAGTCCTGCAGAGTTGGCAAGAAGTGGAGTCCTGTGCGCAGGGCTGCGGTGGAGTTGGAGGGGAGAGGGGGCTGGGAGGTCAGGCAGGGAGTGTGGCAGGGCGGCCTGGAGTCCTGCTTGGCCGATGGGAGGGAGCAGTTCCCTACTCCCCCACCAGCATTCGGGGTTGCTGCTAAGCTAATACTTAGCCCAGGCTGACCCGCATAATTCTCCTTATTTACAGGCAAATGGATCAGTGGTGGAAAGAGGTTTTCTCTGTGCTCCGTTTTCTCTGTGCCGGTGTTCTGGGCCAGCAGTGCCGGGCCTGGCCTCCACAGGGTGGTTCCTTTGGAGCAGAGGACCAGGGGCTTGTGTGCTGGTCTGGGAGGGGCGGAGGGTAGAGGGCGGCTTCATTAGGAACAGTCAGGGGCGCGGGCTTGGAGGGGAAGGAGCTAATTGAGTTTGCACAGCCCTCCACCCAGAATATGCAACCGATGAAAACCCAGAGCTGGGAGGGACCACGCTCTCTCCCTCCGGAGGACGTCGTGCTCCCTCGCTGGCGGGAGTAAGCACACGTTACACAAGCCTCCAGAATGCGGGGCTGCCTGGAGGCATGTGCTCTGTGCTCCTCGACCTACATTTTCTTCTTGTAAAGCAGGTAGTGGGGGTGGGCTGCGCGAGAGCAGGAAGGAAAAGCGCCGCGTATGTGGTGTCCATGCAGTCAGCACCCGTTAACTGAGCACCTACTATGCTTGCCTCCGTTAGGCAATGGAAGCACCTAGAAAAAAGGCGGTCGCAGCCCAGTTCCCTCTCAGAGCTCCCATTCTGGCGAGGAATCAGAGTTTGAACAATTAAAGATGTCAGAGGCGCATCTAAGGGGGCTTTCACTGGGGACATCACCTTGAGGGTTGAGAAGGAAATGATGTTTAGGGTGAGAGCCGAGCATGGGAGCAGTTGGTGTGAGGGATAGGGTTTTTATGAGATTTATACGTGTGCCTACGTGTGGTTGCACAGTGAAACCCCGGGTAATGAGGTACATGAATTAGTACACAGAGCAAAATTTTCCAGATTGTCAAGTTTATAATCCATTGAGCACCAGATGACTTTATTGCCAACCAATTAGGTGTCGATTGTTTTTACGAAATTAATTTTCTGTTTCCCTGCCCTCCTAAGCAGGCTCAGTGTGGCCGCTTCGGATTCCAGGGCTTCGCTGTGGCTCCCAGGCCTCTCCGAGACGTCCTCGGGGTTATTTAGGGGCTCCTAACCGGATCCCACTGAGGTGGCTTCAGACGGCTCTGCTTGTTGAGTGCTCGGTCGGCTTTTTATAGTTTGCTGTCTCTTTGCTCTCCGGCTGTCAACTGTCACTTCCTGCAGCTGTCAGAGAGCCTGGCGCTGGCAGGCTCTCCATCGGCATCTGCCTCGCCCAGCACACACGCCCTCGCTGGGTTCTGATCAGGGCCGGCTGCGGGGCCAGTTCACTCATCTCAGCAGCGACACGAGGCCCCGGGACCAGCAGCAGCACCCTCCCCGGGCGGGCGCTTGCTGGAAATGCACATGCTTGCTGACCTGAAGCTCGGGGGCCGGGCAGCACTGTATTAACCGGCTGTCCTGGTGTTCCAGTGTCCCCAGAGTTTGAGAACCAGCGCTGTGAGGAAGGACAAGTAGGATCCGAGTGGGGCCGAGTGGCTCTTTCATGTGCAAACTGCCTGCGCTTTACGGGGTCAGCCACGGTCTATGTCAGGGGTGGGCAAACTTTTTGACTCGAGGGCCACAATGGGTTCTTAAACTGGACCGGAGGGCCGGAACAAAAGCATGGATGGAGTGTTTGTGTGAACTAATATAAATTCAAAGTAAACATCATTACATAAAAGGGTACGGTCTTTTTTTTTTTTAGTTTTATTCATTTCAAACGGGCCGGATCCGGCCTGCGGGCCACAGTTTGCCCACGGCTGGTCTATGTTCTGTCCCGTGAAGGGGCTTGTGTTTCTCCTTGGTCCTCGGCTGTTGTCCTGTGTGAGGGCATTGTTACGGGGAGCTGAGCCTAGGAAGGTGTGTGTGTGCACGTGTGTGTGCAGAAAGAGAGAGTGAAGGGATAGAAAGACAGAAAAGCCACGGCCCAGAGAGAGACACACCTGTCTACGCTCCTTAGCTGCGGAGTTTCCCACAGGTCCTGGTTTCAGTGCTCCGTGAGCCGCCCCCTCAACCCCCCACCCCCCCTTCACACGGGGTCCTTAGGGAGCAAAGGGTCTCCTGTCCACCTCCTAACCAGGAATGGGTGCCTGGGCCCAAGCTGCGTGTCAGGAACACCCTGCGAGGCACAGCTGGCGGTGACTG